>NC_043993.1:28906202-29028702 GCF_902150065.1 Myripristis murdjan
GGGTCGGGTTCGGGCAGAATATGAGAACTCTAGTGCAGATCATAAATCGATGCAAGTAAAGGTAATAAGAATACACAACAAATACAGAATAGAAGGTATTACAGGTCAATAGAAGGTATTACAGGAATGAGACAGATACAGCAACGTCTTAATCTCCATGAGATTAGGTGAGCAGTATTACTATAGCTAATAAAAGGGTACACCACAGAGTAATACAATTTTTATAAGTTTTGTAGTTTATAAGGGTCTGATTTTACCGATAATGCCTATATTTGTAGCTATTTTAGATGATTTATACAGTATGTGAGGTTTCCAAGTTATTGGTAGGCTACTTCTGTGAGAGAGACTAAAGAAGAAGGAAATCTGTTTCCTCCACCAACAGAGAAAGTCCCAAAGCCCACGGTGACAGTTGAGCCACTGTTTTGTTCTTCCACCTCATCTCTTTGCAAACTGATCTGCAATGGAGGGATCCTAGAGGCCCAACCAATCACCTACAGCTGGAGGCCAAATACAGGAGACTGGACTGAGTCAAGTAAACTGATGGACATCACCAAGGATGACGACCATGTTGAAAATTTCTTCTGCCAAATGAAGAACCCAGTTAGTGAGGAAGAGAGCGAGCCATGGAAAAATGTATTCTACCCAGGTATGTAGTTTACTCTGCACAGTAATAGAGTAATATAATAATAAAGGTTAAAGATCTTATCAGCACACAAATGCAGGATTAGCCGTTTGGAAAGTTTATGAGTTTAGGGTCTGGGAATTTTTTGTCTTTCATCTACTTAAAGGCTTTTAGTTGTGGCTGTGTACAAAAACAATTTCTGTAATGTTTTTATTCTCCTGTTGTCACCTCCAGACTTAAATATTTTAACTTTCAACAAATTTTTATTAGCCTTTATAGCAAGCTGTTTGTCCAAGTTTTAGCTGTAAATTATGTTTGTCAGAATTATTTGAGTTGGTGTGACAATTAAAATGCTAAATATAACCACAAATCAAAGTAAATTAAACAGTGTTAAATAAATAACTAAATGCAAAATTTAGAGGAATTTGAATATGAATGTATTCTTCCATGTTTGGCAAAAAAAAAAAAAAAAAAAAAAATTTGTTCGGCACCCCCTAGGGATGCAACACAACATCCTTGGACGCATACGCTCAGTGAACACTCCTGACCAGATATCTCAAATTTCACGTTGATATCTGAGTGAGTTCATGAGTTACTGCAAGTTTTGTAAAATTTGTATTGCCTCCAAATTTTAAACCGAGACTACGAAACTTTATTGATTATCAAAATGCCAATAAAATGTGTTAGAGGATCAGTGAAGACAAAATGCAAAAGAGCAGGAAATCTACTCTGGTGGACGTGGGGGAGACTTACACTAAGAGATGCATCTTCACCCTGGAAATCCTGGAAAAAAATGTGTTGCTGCCATGTACAGTTCAGCACTTATGGGCCAAAATGTAAATATGACAGCGCCACCATGTGGCCCAATTAGTATAATTTTGTTTTCCTGAGTTGTGGGTGAGATTTCCAACCGAGCTGCAAAGTTTTGCAAACCAAGAAAGCCAGAATAATCCAAACAACCATAAGAGGGCTCCAGTACCTTTGCTGCTTTGACTCCTAATTATGGCATAAATTGTGACTATTCCAACAAAAAGTGTGTAAAGGTCCGTTGGACACTGGACAGGGTTGACAAGGCAGGTAGAAATGCAGGGCCTCTATAAGAACCTGAACTGAGAATGAGCTGTTCTGACTGGGTAGACAAAGCTGATAACAGCTCTTAGCTGAATAGTTAGAATCAGGGGTGTTGTTGGGATCTGAAGACGTCAGATTAGTCCAATCAGTCACCATTAGGGCTGGGTATTGCCAACAACCTTGTGATGCTGTATGCAGAACAATACCGAGCCCATGATATGATCGGTGTTTGTCTACAGGCGTTTCTTGGTTGTTCTGTACCAGACACATCATAGCAACTGGAAACATCAGCAGTGAAACCTGTGTTTCTATCAGACACAGCATATCTATCCTATGATTTCCTACAAGGCTTTGGTTTTTCCATCAGTGCACAGTCTACCCAGGGTAGGATTATTGAACACAGGTACATATTTTCAGCAAAGCTCTGCTTCATAGTCTCACATTTACTCCCACACAGGAGGAGATGTGTGTGTACAGAGAAAGAGAACATTAGTGACCAACCTGCTGTAGAAAGTTAGTGCAGGTTGTGTTATCTAGCTTTTAATGTATTCACATTATAAACTGCCTGGTTACATGTCATGTGGGGAAATTGTGGGGATATTTGAAAGTAGTCAACCAGGAGCACTTATGTTCCTATTTCATGAAACATTTTATTACTTCTTCCCCTCTGAAACTCCAAATCTACTACATTCAAAATCCAACTTCTTCCAAAAAAAAAGAAAATCAGAGCTGGCATTAAAACATTTGGGGCTTAAGCCCAACACCTGTTGTTAAAATGATGAATTGAAGTAATGCTGAATAATGGAGGGTACAATATGTTTACAACAGACCCAGGCATTTGTAGCAATTTGTAGAGTTGGCCTGATAAATATTCAGAATACCAAGTGGAGCAGAGAGAGAAGGAGCTGAATGATCTTCATGCAGCCTGCATGGCTGACAGTTCTCATCTCTTCTGTAAATGGTAAAATGTCAGACGTTTGGTCCTGTGGGTACTTGGCATTGCAATGTTACTATATCTAATAAAAGGGTATATCACTCTGTTATAAAAATTAACACTAGTTCTGTTGTTTATCAGGGTCTGATTTTACCGATAATGCCAAAACGTGTAGCTGTTTTAGATGATTTATACTGTATGTGAGGTTTCCAAGTTACTAGTACATCTGTGAGAGAGACTAAAAAAGGAGGAAATCTGTTTTGTCCACCAACAGAGAAAGTCCCAAAGCCCACGGTGGCACTGGAGCCACTGTCTTGTTCTCCCTCCTCACCGCCCTGCGCTCTGAGCTGTAATGGAGGGATCCCAGAGGCTGAACCAATCACCTACAGCTGGAGGCGAGATACAGGAGACTGGACTGAGTCAAGTAAACTGATGGACATCACCAACGATGACGACCATGTTGAAAATTTCTTCTGCCAGATGAAGAACCCAGTTAGTGAGGAAGAGAGCGAGCCATGGAAGAATGTATTCTACAAAGGTCTGTAGTTTTCTCTGCACAGTAAAATGAATAAGAGTTTAACATTTTGTCAGCACACACATGCAGGATTAGCTGTTTGGTGGAATTGATATATTTTCCAGTGGTAATGTGGTTTGTGAATTGTGACTTGACTTTGAAGGAAGACTAACACATTTTTAGCGCTGACTCAGCCTTTGTTTTTAAACAGATAGAAAGCAGCTTTACATTACTGTGGCAGTTGGGGTGGTGGCTGCAGTTATTCTGGTTGTTATTATTGGTGAGTATTTTTATTTGATTAACTTGTTAACTTGTCCCTAATCAACTCATATGCAAGGTTATGAAGAATTACACTTCCCTGGTGATCATTGTGTGTGTGTGTGTGTGTGTGTGTGTGTGTGTGTGTGTGCGTGCGTGCGTGCGTGCGTGCGTGCGTGCGTGCGTGCGTGCGTGTGTGCGTGCGTGCGTGCTGTAGACAGACCAATAAAAATATGACAACATGCATTAATGAAATATTTCCACTGTGTTCTTGTGCTTCATTTCAGCTTTCATAACACGAAGGTTCTTTTCATTACGTGGTGGATTTGACAGTGAAATAGGTAAGTGTTTCCCACAAACCCACTGAAACAAAAACATGTTAACATGAGTTTTTCACCTGCCTTGGTCTCTGTCTCTGGGGAAAAACTAACAACAGGACATGGAAAAGATCAGCAGGTGGAAACACAATCATTTTATCCAAAGAAAAATGAAGAGGGAGTGGATCAAGATATTTTATTCAAGTATTTAGTTTTAGGTTTTGAACTCGTGACAGTTAAAGTGATTAAATTAGTGGCTTTACTCAAAGACTTTCCTCACCCACAGTAAGCAGTGGAGCTGTAATTAGTAACTTTCCAGGGCACTCAAAGCAGTACCAGTAATAGTTTTGTAGGTTTTTCTGTGCATTTAAAACAGTAAAGAAATTTTAAGTATTAGTCATAATTATGGAATGTTAATGTTTTACTGTATTATTGTGTATTATTTGAGTGTTGAAAAGCAAAACTTGATTTGGTTCATAGGTAAGGTGATTTGAATGTTTTGCATTGTTTTCACAAATTGAAGAATGCATTAAATCTATGGCACAGTGTTGCACTGCAAACACAAGTTTGTTGCTGTTGATATATTTTCCAGTGGTAATCTGGTTTGTGAACTGTGGCTTGACTTTGAAGGAAGACTAACAGAGTTTTAGCACTGACTAAGCCTATGTTTTTAAACAGTTAGACTTTACTTGTACTTTCATCTGCTGACCTTGGTGATGGCTGCAGTTCTTCCATTTTTTTCACTCGGTTTTGGTGAGTATTTTTATTTGATTTGTTGTCAGTAACGCATATGCAAGGTTATGAAGAGTTACACCTTCCTGTTCACTGTGTGTGTGTGTGTGTGTGTGTGTGTGTGTGTGTGTGTGTGTGTGTGTGTGTGTGAAGCTGCTGACAGACCAACAAAAATATGACAACATGCATTAATGCAATATTTCCACTGTGTGCTTGTGCTTCATTTCAGCTTTCATAACAGGAAGGTTCTTTTCATTCCTTAGTGGATTTGACAGTGAAATAGGTAAGTGTTTCCCACAAAAACACTGAAATAAAAAAACATGTTAACATGAGTTTTTCACCTGCCTTGGTCTTTTCACCAGCAGCATTTGGTTGTTGTTGCGTCCCTCACGTCTGCAATAAAACTCCCAAACTGAGGTGAGACAGGGATTAGCCTGCAGGTGTTGCATGTTAATTCCAATCCATTCTGACCTTAAGATGAAACTAAAACTCTGGACGGCTTCCGGTGTAAAATAAATATATTAATTTTCTTCATGTTTCTTCTTAATGTTTATGCACCTCCAGATAGCAACAGGGTCTTCTACAAAGAATATTTGATCTACGAGCATTCCAGTCTGCTGGAGTTCTTATTTGTGCTGCTGATTTTAATATTATTCTTAATCAAAGTCTTGATACAACTAATCAAAACAGGAAAATCACCACCACAGAAAGATGGGCTAATAAAAATTGATGTCTGGAAAGATTTTCACTGTCTGGATAGACAGTACAAGTTTTTTTTTTTTTCAAATCGTCATAATGTTTATTCAAGGACTGCTTATATTTTCATGCAAAAATCTGAAAGGCACAGGCTAAAAGAATATGAGATAAGCTCGGGTAGAAATATCAAACCACTCAACTATTTATTTAAAATTAGATTTAGATAGCAGACCAAAATCATCAACATGGAAGCTAAATATAAGTGTGCTGAATAACAGTGGGTTTAAGGAAAGACTGAAAAACAAATTACAGGCATATTTGAAGGATAATGATAATGGAAATGTAAACCCTGTAATACTATGGGATGCAGCCAAAGCAGTCGTGTGGTGAAAAATGATTTCCGAAACTGCATGTGCTGGAAAGATGAAAGCTCAAAAACTATCAGACCTACAAAAACAGCTTCTGGATCTTGAAGTACAACACAGTCAAAATATGGACTCACACTTAAAGGCCCCATGCTGTACACTTTTCCAGAGTTTTATTTTAACTGCTGATATCCCTACATGATGTTTTTGTGGTTTTGAGGACCTGTGGTCTGCTAAATATAGTTTCACAGCTCCTCTCTCTTTTGCCTTTATCCTGGAGCTCTGGCAGCACGGTTCATTTAGCCAATCAGAAGAGAGAATCAGCCCCTCTCCACTGATTGGCTGACTGTTTTCTGAGTGACATATAGTCGGGCCAATCAACCGATGTCACTGCGCAATGCATTCTGGGATGTAAACAACAGAGCGAGAGAAAAACGGAGCCAACGAGATACAGTAACTATTTGAAAACTTGTCGAAAGCGAGTCATCATCTTATGTAAGGTTGTCATGGCTACCACCGAGCGTGATGTTATACAACCGTACGTACTTGAGCCTGACTCAGATCC
Organism: Myripristis murdjan; assembly: GCF_902150065.1. Classification (NCBI taxonomy): domain Eukaryota; kingdom Metazoa; phylum Chordata; class Actinopteri; order Holocentriformes; family Holocentridae; genus Myripristis; species Myripristis murdjan. The sequence continues at coordinate 28,912,277 of NC_043993.1, forward strand.
CGAACCAGAGACGAAGCCGGGATTGTGTTGCTATGGTGATGGCGGCGCGCATGGACGCAGCGGCCCCTCCAGGGATCAGCGAGAGTGAATGTTTCAAATGTTTTGCTTAACCCAGACGCTCAGGTTGCATAATCTACAGCCGAGAGACTTTACTAAACATCAGGGTAAAGCGTGCTGCAAGAACTGAGGCACTTTGATGTGGACGTACTACGCCAGCACAGGATTTTACCTGTGTCTACACCGGCAGTCACCAGGGAGAGGAGGAAGCGTAAGCGGTGCGAACGTAAACAAAGGAGGGGGAAGAGAGCCGGGATCCACGCTCGGCTGACTTTACCCATCAGTCGGGGATCCCAAGTGAGAAACGCTATCTCATTTTGTGTGCACTACTGCTGTATGTGCAGCTAAATGACAGTAAAGCTTGATTTGATTTGATTGTGTCGGGTTGATAAAACAGTCGGCGCTGAAATGAGCCAAACAGACGAGCAAATTGGACTAAAACCCTGTGGGACCCGTGAAACCGGGACCCTGAGTTGTCGACAGGGTTGTCCAGCCAGCCCTGGACTATTTAATTTATTTATCAAACTGCTCGCTCAGGCAATAAGTCAAGATCCAGAACTGGAAGGTATTGCAATAAGAGAAACAGAATATAAGATGTGCCTTTTTGCCGACGATATCTTGGTCAGTATAAAGAATCCAGAATTGGGACAAAGAGACAGAGGTGATGTTCTCTGGGAAAACAGAGATATATACCTTACACAAAGAGAGGACAACCTGTTTTGAATGCCCCCCATGTCTTCAATGATATTGGAAAAAACACAAGTAAATCATTTTTTAAAAAGAATTCCTTGCAGTAAAACCAGTACCAGTGATAGTTGTGTTGCTTTTCTGTGCATTTAAAACAGTAAAGAATGAAAAAAATCACATGTATGTGAAGGTCAGAGGTGATTTGAATGTTATACATTGTTTTCACAAATTGAAGAATGCATTAAATCTATGGCACAGTGTTGTACTGCAAACACAAGTTTGTTGCTGCTGAACTGTGGCTTGACTTTGAAGGAAGACTAACACATTTTTAGCACTGACTAAGCCTTTGTTTTTTAACAGGTACACTTCTGCTTTCCCTTGGTGTGCTGGCTGGGGTGATGGCTGCAGTTTCTCTGTTTATTTGGCTGGTTTATTGTGAGTATTTTTATTTGATTTGTTGTAAGTAACGTGCGTTCCATTTGTTCCAATTTCTTATTCAACACAAATGCAAGGTTATGAAGGGTTACACTTTCCTGGTGTTAATTGTGTGTGTTCGTGCGCACGTGTGTGTGTGTGTGTGTGTGTGTGAAGCTGCAGGCAGACAAGCTAAAATATGACAACATGCATTAATGAAATATCTCCACTGTGTGCTTGTGCTTCATGTCAGCTGTTATATCAGGAAAGATCTTTTGATTTCGTAGCAGAAATGGCAGCGAAACCTTTAAGTGTTTCCCACAAAAGCACTGAAATAAAAACATGTTAACATGAGTTTTTCACCTGCCTTGGTCCAGTGGTAATCTGGTTTGTGAACTGTGGCTTGACTTTGAAGGAAGACTAACAGAGTTTTAGCGCTGACTAAGCCTTTGTTTTTAAACAGATGAACTTCTGCTTTACCTTGGTGTGCTGGCTGTGTTGATGGCTGTAGTTTCTCTGGTTTGTTCTCTGGGTTTTGGTGAGTATTTCTATTTGATTTGTTGTCAGTAACCTGCGTTCAGTTTGTTCCAACTTCCTAATCAACACATTTGCAAGGTTATGAAGAGTTACAATTTCCTGTTCATTGTGTGTGTGTGTTTGTGTGTGTGGATGTGTGTGTGTGTGTGTGTGTCTGTGTGTGTGTGTGTGTATGTGTGTCTGTGTGTGTGTGTGTGTGTGTGTGTGTGTGTGTGTGTCTGTGTCTGTGTCTGTGTCTATGTGTGTGTGTGTGTGTGTGTGTGTGTGTCTGTGTCTGTGTCTGTGTCTGTGTCTGTGTGTGTGTGTGTGTGTGTGTGTGTGTGTGTGTCCCTACAGACAGACAAGCTAAAACATGACAACATGCATTAATGAAATATTTCCACTGTGTGTTTGTGCTTCATTTCAGCTGTTATATCAGGAAAGATCTTTTCATTACGTGGTGGATCTGACAGTGAAATAGGTAAGTGTTTCCTACAAAAGCATTGAAATATAAAACATGTTAACATGAGTTTTTCACCTGCCTTGGTCTCTGTCTCTGGGGAAAAACTAACAACAGGACATGGAAAAGATCAGCAGGTGGAAACACAATCATTTTATCCAAAGAAAAATGAAGAGGGAGTGGATCAAGATATTTTATGGGAGTATTTATTTTTAGGTTTTGAACTTGTGACAGTTAAAGTGATCAAATTAGTGGCTTTACTCAAAGACTTTCCTCACCCACAGTAAGCAGTGGAGCTGTAATTAGTAACTTTCCAGGGCACTCAAAGCAGTATCTGTAATAGTTGTGCTGCTTTTCTGTGCATTTAAAACGGCAAAGAATGAAAAAAATCACATGTATGTGAAGGTCAGAGTTCCTATTTATTGAACTTTGACCCACAGATTCATTTTCATATGTGATTAATTAATTTTAAGTATAAATCATAATTTATGTAATGTTAATGTTTTACTGTACTATTGTGTGTTATTTGAGTGTTGAAAAGCAAAACTTGATTTGGTTCATAGGTAAGGAGATTTGAATGTTTTGCATTGTTTTCACAAATTGAAGAATGCATTAAATCTATGGCACAGTGTTGTACTGCAAACACAAGTTTGTTGCTGTTGATATATTTTCCAGTGGTAATCTGGTTTGTGAACTGTGGCTTGACTTTGAAGGAAGACTAACAGAGTTTTAGCACTGACTAAGCCTTTGTTTTTAAACAGGTACACTAATGCTTTCCCTTGGTGTGCTGGCTGTGTTGATGGCTGTAGTTTCTCTGGGTTGTTCTCTGGGTTCTGGTGAGTATTTTTATTTGATTTGTTGTCAGTAACCTGCGTTCCATTTGTTCCAACTTCCTAATCAACACATATGCAAGTTTATGAAGAGTTACACTTTCCCGTTCATTGTGTGTGTGTGTGTGTGTGTGTGTGTGTGTGTGTGTGTGTGTGTCCGTGTGTGTCCGTGTGTGTGTGTGTGTGTGTGTGAAGCTGCAGACAGACCAACAAAAATATGACAACATGCATTAATGAAATATTTCCACTGTGTGTTTGTGCTTCATTTCAGCTGTTATATCAGGAAAGTTCTTTTCATTACGTGGTGGATTTGACAGTGAAACAGGTAAGTGTTTCCCACAAACCCACTGAAATAAAAGCATGTTAACATGAATTTTTCACCTGCCTTGGTCATTGTGTGTGTGTGTGTGTGTGTGTGTGTGTGTGTGTGTGTGTGTGTGTGCCTACAGACAGACAAGCTAACACATGACAACATGCATTAATGAAATATTTCCACTGTGTACTTGTGCTTCATTTCAGATTTTATAATACAATGTGACAGTGAAATAGGTAAGTGTTTCCCACAAACCCACTGAAATAAAAACATGTTAACATGAGTTTTTCACCTGCCTTGGTCTCTGTCTCTGGGGAAAAACTAACAACAGGACATGGAAAAGATCAGCAGGTGGAAACACAATCATTTTATCCAAAGAAAAATGAAGAGGGAGTGGATCAAGATATTTTATGGAAGTATTTAGTTTTAGCTTTTGAACTCGTGACAGTTAAAGTGATCAAATTAGTGGCTTTACTCAAAGACTTTCCTCACCCACAGTAAGCAGTGGAGTTGTAATTAGTAACTTTCCAGCTCCTGAAAACATTCCTGTTTGAACTCAAGTGCTCCAGCGATGTGAGGTCACTGATTGGATGTGGCCAGAAGTGCAACATGTCTGAAAGTTTCAGCCCCTAGAGGGCAGCGCAGCACCAGTTTTCTGCTGCTGTTGACTCCCTCTTTAAAGGGAACTGCATGTGTTGTAAGTGTGGGAATGAATTGCCTGACATGTCAGGGTTTACAGATGTTACTTACTTGTTACAGATGTTGATTCTCTAGTCAGCCATTCACCTCAGCATCAACATGACACTGACAATGCTATAAAGTGACTGAGCACACTCCTGCATTCACCACCACACCTTCAGCTTCAAACAGCACCTCCAGGTTGTCATTAGGACTCAACACTGACCTGCAGGAAAATGGTTTTCCTTCAGTTTCCACAGTGGCAGCCAGATTCCCAGTTTGCACATGGTGGTTTTTAGAATAAAATTGAATAAAGTAGTAGGAATTTAGCAGCTGAAGTAAAAGGCCAGTTCCCACAGACACCAGCAGCATTTGGTTGTTGTTGTATCCCTCACATCTGCAGTAAAACTCACAAACTGAGGTGAGACAGGGATTAGCCTGCAGGTGTTGCATGCTATTGAGGGAGTCTGGACTTAGAATGACCTAAAAATGACAGCTATCTTTTAAAAGTCTTCATGGTGGCAAGGAAAAAGGCCATAACAAAACATTGGCTTCGTAGGGAACCTCCAACTGTCAGTCAATGGAAAGATAGAATTAAAAACATTCAGTGCATGGAACAGACGACCTTCAGCTTAAGACTGCAAAGAGACAAAGGTGATGCTCTCTGGGAAAACAGAGATATATACCTTACTCAAAGAGATGACAACCTGTTTTGAATTCTCTCTAAAAATCAATCAACATTCTGTTGTAGTTTCTGGTGAAATCCTTCTTTCCTCACTCTCTCTCTCCCCATATTTTATTTGCAATTTGTTTTACTTCTCATGATAATAATGTATAATATTTGTTTTTATGTATTTTGTATATTTCTTCATCACCTTTTTTAGTTTTGTATTTCTCTCCTTTTGATTTACACTCCTGTTCATCTAAATCTTTGGAAAAAAAATGGAATAAAAAAAAAAAAAAAAAATGAAACTAAAACTCTGCAGCCAATGGCAGAGCACCATCACTTTCTAATGATCCAGGCAAGTCTCCAAGACTTCTATGACACTGGAAAATACACAAGTAAAAATAATAATTAAAAAAAAAAAAAAAAAAAAACATTCTTAGCAATAAAAGCAGTACCAGTAATAGTTTTGTTGCTTTTCTGTGCATTTCAAACAGTAAAGAATGAAAAAAATCACATGTATGTGAAGGTCAGAGGTGATTTGAATGTTATGCATTGTTTTCACAAATTGAAGAATGCATTAAATCTATGGCACAGTGTTGTACTGCAAACACAAGTTTGTTGCTGTTGATATATTTTCCAGTGGTAATCTGGTTTGTGAACTGTGGCTTGACTTTGAAGGAAGACTAACACATTTTTAGCACTGACTAAGCTTTTGTTTTTTAACAGGTAGACTTTGGCGTTCCCTTGGTGCGCTGGCTGCAGTGATGACTGCAGTTTCTCAGTTTTTTTCTCTGGGTTTTGGTGAGTATTTTTATTTGATTTGTTGTACGTAACCTGCGTTCCACTAGTTTCAAGTTTTAAATCATCACATATGCAAGGTTATGAAGAGTTACACTTCCCTCGTTTTCACTGTGTGTGTGTGTGTGTGTATGTGTGTGTTTGGGCGTGTGTGTGTGTTTGGGTGTGTGTGTGTGTGGATGTGTGTGTGTTTGGGCGTGTGTGTGTGTGTGTGTTCGGGCGTGTGTGTGTGTGATTGTGTGTGTGTGCGTGTGTGTGTGTGTGTGTGTGTGTGTGTGCGTGTGTGTGTGTGTGTGTGTGTGTGTGTGTGTGTGTGTGTATGTTCGGGCGTGTGTGTGTGTGTGTGTGTCTGTGTCTGTGTGTGTGCGTGTGTGTACGTATCTGCAGGCAGACAAACAAAAACATGCATTAATGAAATATTTCCACTGTGTGTTTGTGCTTCATTTCAGCTGTTATATCAGGAAAGATCTTTTCATTACGTGGTGGATTTGACAGTGAAATAGGTAAGTGTTTCCCACAAAAGCATTGAAATAAAAACATGTTAACATGAGTTTTTCACCTGCGATGGACTGGCGACCTGTCCAGGGTGTTTCACTGCCTTCGCCCTATGTGCGCTGGGATAGGCTCCAGCACCCCCCCCCCCGCGACCCTAGTGAGGATAAGCGGTTTAAAGGATGACTGAATGAATGAATGAGTTTTTCACCTGCCTTGGTCTCTGTCTCTGGGGAAAAACTAACATCAGGACAAGGAAAAGATCAGCAGGTGGAAACACAATCATTAAAAGGCCCGTTCCCTCAGACACCAGCAGCATTTGGTTGTTGTTGCGTCCCTCACGTCTGCAGTAAAACTCACAAACTGAGGTGAGACAGGGATCAGCCTGCAGGTGTTGCATGCTAATTTCTGTCTATTCTGACCTTAAAATGAAACTAAAACTCTGGACGGCTTCCGGTTGAGCGACGTAGATAGCTGTGTAAAAATTCAGATCGAGACTTAACTGCTAAAAATTCCCCTGTAATCAAGGTCATTGAGCTTGAAAGTTTTTTTTCTAAGCTAGGCAATGGAAGGGGGAAAAGAAAAGGGCCGACATCAGTCACTAAGAAGTCATAAAAAGGGAGAACTGTTGAGGGAAGACATTTACTCAGACGTAGTGATGGGTCGTTCGCTCTTTGAAGTGAACAACGGGAGCCGGCTCCTGATTGGGAGTCGCTTTATTTCCCCCTTCTCTCTCTCTCTCTCTCTCTCTCTCGCTCTCTCTCTCTCTCACTTTTTTTCTCTTCAAGCCGCACGTGATTGGTCAATATGTGTGGTGTCGTCTCTGTCTGCGCTGTGCAGAGGAGGGAGGAGCAGCAGTTACACACACACACACACACACAGTACACACGAACAGGACAACAGGAGGGAGGGAGACGAGAGAGAAAGAGAGCAAGGGGCCACAAGGAGAGGCAACATGAACGCGCTGGGAAGGTGTACTTAAGAAAATGAATGACAGCAGGAAAAGGAGTAAAATATGGACCCATTTCAATTTTATTGACAGTAGAAAGGCAGAGTGTAGAGTCTGCAAGAAAAAAATCTCTTATTGAGCCGGCTCCACAAACAACCTGCACAGGCACATGACAACTGTCCAGCCATCAGTGCAATGGGAAGAGAAAACACAAGCAACTGAACCTGATATTAATGAAGGTGAAGTGTGTCGACTGCAACTGCTGCTGCTGCTGCTGCTGCTGCTGCTGCAGTGTCTACAACAAATATCCAGGGACTGATGGATTTCCGGCAGAATGGTATAAATCATTGAGGGAGCATTTACTATCAATATTACACAAAAGCTTTAATTATACATCGAGGGAGGGGCTTTTCCCTCCATCTTGGAGGGAGGCTATTATCTCGGTAATTCCAAAAGAGGGGAAAGGATTCAATGGAATGTGGGGCATATAGTCCGATCAGTGTTTTTAAATCAAGATAATAAATTTCATGTAGCTATTTTAACTCAAAGAATGGAGGAAGTGATGCCCTTATTGACCGGGAATGAAATGAAACTATGCCACAAAATAATGTAACTTAAAATACATAGCCCTTATACATTTAAATTATAAACTGTAACTGTGGGCCTATATATAACAATATGTTTTAACAACCCATTTATCACTATGACTGTCTCACTGTATGCACACCCCAAAGAAGCAGAACAATATTCTGCTGTCAGAGTGTACAAGTCCAGAACAGTTATCCTGACACTAATGACAAACAAAACTGCTTGAAAGTTGGCTGAAAATTCAGAAAGTTGGGAGATTTGAATTGGAGGTTTTTAACATCAGAACTGAACAACACTTGACTTAAAAAGAAAAGCAAAACTTGATTTGGTTCATAGGTAAGGAGATTTGAATGTTATGCATTGTTTTCACAAATTGAAGAATGCATTAAATCTATGGCACAGTGTTGTACTGCAAACACAAGTTTGTTGCTGTTGATATATTTTCCAGTGGTAATCTGGTTTGTGAACTGTGGCTTGACTTTGAAGGAGGACTAACACATTTTTAGCACTGACTAAGACTTTGTTTTTAAACAGGTCGACGTCTGCTTTCCCTTGGTGTGCTGGCTGTGGTGATGACTGTAGTTTCTCTGGGTTGTTCTCTGGGTTCTGGTGAGTATTTTTATTTGATTTGTTGTCAGTAACCTGTGTTCAATTTGTTCCAACTTCCTAATCAACACAAATGCAAGGTTATAAAGAGTTACACTTTCCTGTTCATTGTGTGTGTGTGTGTGTGTGTGTGTGTGTGTGTGTGCGTGCGTGCGTGCGTGCGTGCGTGCGTGCGTGCGTGCGTGCGTGCGTGCGCGTGCGTGTGTTTGTGTGTGTGTGTGTGTGTGTGTGCGTGCGTGTGTGTGTGTGTGTGTGTGTGTGCGTGTGTGTGCGTGTGTGTGTGTGCGTGTGTGTGTGCGTGTGTGTGTGCGTGTGTGTGTGCTCGTGTGTGTGTGTGCTCGTGTGTGTGTGTGTGTGCTCGTGTGTGTGTGTGTGTAGCTGCAGACAGACCAACAAAAATATGACAACATGCATTAATGAAATATTTCCACTGTGTGCTTGTGCTTCATTTCAGCTGTTATATCAGGAAAGTTCCTTACATTACTTGGCCTATTTGTCAGTGAACTATGTAAGTGTTTCCCACAAATGCATTGAAATAAAAACATGTTAACATGAGTTTTTCACCTGCCTTGGTCTCTGTCTCTGGGGAAAAACTAACAACAGGACATGGAAAAGATCAGCAGGTGGAAACACAATCATTTTATCCAAAGAAAAATGAAGAGGGAGTGGATCAAGATATTTTATTCAAGTATTTAGTTTTAGGTTTTAAACTTGTGACAGTTAAAGTGATCAAATTAGTGGCTTTACTCAAAGACTTTCCTCACCCACAGTAAGCAGTGGAGCTGTAATTAGTAACTTTCCAGGGTACTCAGGGCCCTATCTTGCGCCAGACTCCCTAAACCCGCTATTTGCGGATTTAGGATTTAGGAAGAGGCGTTCCCCGTAAAAGTTGCTATCTTGTGCACCTCCCGCTATCCGCAAAACACCTCCGCTACCCGCTATATCATGTATAGGCGTGTTTTGGGCATTACGCCAATTAAACCAATCAGTGTGCCAGGTGCCATTGCCTTTAAGGGCAGGCTGCGCTATCCTAAATCCTAAATCCTAAACCCGCGATGGAGAGAGGGAGGTAGATTTTCTCAGGGCTTCAACTGAGGCTAAAGCAAGTTGGCTTTATACATATTATATATTATATTATAGGCGAGTTAATTGGGGAGGTGGAGCCACATGTGTCCCAGTGGACGTGTCACAAGGTTGTACTGATTGAGTGAAATCCCAGGGTCACACCACACACACACAAGAGGCAGAGGTGGAACTATGTGTAAACTAATTTATTGACAAGGTAGATTGGGCAAATAAAATATTAAAAATAAAAATATAGCACAGCTGCTGGCTTATGATAAAACAATAAAACGTGCTGGCGTAAGTGTCCAATTAAAACAGTCTTTCCTCTAAACAGTCTATATGAGTAATATACTCAGTCCATTCCGGTGGCGTCCCGGTATCAGTCCAACTGTGTGTGTGGTGAGGCTCTGTCGGGGCGCGCATTGAAGCCGCCTGGGCGCGCTCTCCTAACAGCCCAAACTTTAGGGATAGCGGATAGCGGGTGGTCAGGACCACCCGCTATCCGCTATCCCTAAAGTGTGTGCGCAAGATAGCAAGTTTAGGGATAGCGCATGAAACACGCCCACGGACACACCTCCAGGCGCAAATGATGCAGTCGGCATAACGGATAGCGGGTAGCGTGGGCGCAAGATACCGTTTAGGGATAGCGGAAGTTCCTAAATCCGCAATTTGCGGGTAGCGGGTAGTGGCAGCGGATAGCGGGTGGCACAAGATAGGGCCCTCAGCGTGGTACCAGTAATAGTTGCTCTGCTTTTCTGTGCATTTAAAACAGTAAAGAATGAAAAAAAATCACGTGTGTGAAGGTCAGAGGTGATTTGAATGTTTTGCATTGTTTTCACAAATTGAAGAATGCATTAAATCTATGGCACAGTGTTGTACTGCAAACACAAGTTTGTTGCTGTTGATATATTTTCCAGTGGTAATCTGGTTTGTGAACTGTGGCTTGACTTTGAAGGAAGACTAACACATTTTTAGCACTGACTAAGCCTTTGTTTTTAAACAGGTACACGAATGCTTTCCCTTGGTGTGCTGGCTGTGTTGATGGCTGTAGTTTCTCTGGGTTGTTCTCTGGGTTTTGGTGAGTATTTTTATTTGATTTGTTGTCAGTAACCTGCGTTCCATTTGTTCCAACTTCCTAATCAACACATATGCAAGGTTATAAAGAGTTACACTTTCCTGTTCATTGTGTGTGTGTGTGTGTGTGTGTATGTGTGTATGTGTATTTGTGTGTGTGTGTGTGTGTGTGTGTGTGTGTGTGTGTGTATGTGAAGCTGCAGGCAGACAAACAAAAACATGGTATTAATGAAATATTTCCACTGTGTTCTTGTGCTTCATTTCAGCTGTTCTATCAGTAAAGATCTTTTCATCACGTGGTGGATTTGACAGTGAAATAGGTAAGTGTTTCCCACAAACCCACTGAAACAAAAACAAGGAACAAGGAACTGATGCATTTTACATTTTCGATATGTGTGGAATCAGGGTTTCCTCTAGAAAAAAAAATTGGCACCGGACAACGTGACCGGCAGGTTTTCAATTTACCGGACAAATGTTTGAAATTCCGGTCAAATATTATCTGAATTGAGCTCATTATTGAGCTTAAAATTTTATGCAGACTATATAAGAATGATATCAAGGCATGTCAGTTTATAGCACAATCTTTTTATTGAAAAGTAGGCTATATCAAATAAAATGAGTGCCGTCAACTGACTCACGTGCTTAACGTCTAAAATAAATAATTAAATATTGCACAAGCCTCATAACATTTTAATAACGCGGTGTGCTGCCAACTTGAAATCCAATAGATGCAATAAAAACTTAATTCAGCAGCTGAATTAAAATCAAAAGTCTCAAGTGTCTCTGCAACTTGCAATGCGCATCAGTCTTGTGACCTTGTTCTCCCCCAGGCGACTTCGCTGCTGTTTTGATCCGGTTCTGCAGAAAAAAAACCCTCTCTCTCTGGTACACTGGAGACAGGGATCATGCAGGCTATTTTTAAAATAAATAAATAAATAAATGAATAAATAAAATTACGTGGAAATTGAATGTTTTAATAAAATTCAAATTGTGCTTAGAGGGAATATTTTCACCGGACATTTAAAAATGACCGGATTTTACCAGTCATAGTCCGGTGATTACCGGATAACGGAAACCCAGTGTGGAATATTTATATATATGGAAGAAGAACTGTGTAGTTAACACGAGCAGCGCCAGACACCATGACTGGAAAAAAGACATCACCATACTGGACACATTGTTTGACTGACAGGTGATCAGGTTGGGTTTCCATGACGCTGCCAAACGGTGCCAATCTCCTTTGATCTGACATCAGTTGTGACGGGACAGTCGATATGGAGATACATTTATGTGCTGATTGAGATTATAGCATTGAATAGTGTTTTTTTGTGGGTATTTATTGCATTGTTAATCTGTGAGCTTTTGGTGACGTGTGCGCACTGCCCGCCTGTCAGCCAAACTTCCACTGCGCCGGCCCCACTGCGCCTTGCGCCGAAAGTAGACGTGGTTTCAGATGGCGAGCTTTTGGCGCACCTCGGCGAAGCCTTTTGGGACGAAAATGTCACTGCACCAAGCTGAATCTGTCGACACCTCCCCCTGCTGCGCCGCCACTCCCATCTCGGTGCACCTCGGTCTGCGAAAATTGCGCTCCTGGCGCAGCGCAGGGTTGCGCTGCTCGAAAATAGCTCTGCGCGGGCGCCTCACTGCGCTATCCTGCGCTGCGCCGGGAAAATAGAACCCAAAGACTTTCCTCACCCACAGTAAGCAGTGGAGCTGTAATTAGTCACTTTCCAGCTCCTGAAAACATTCCTGTTTGAACTCAAGTGCTCCAGCGATGTGAGGTCACTGATTGGATGTGGCCAGAAGTGCAACATGTCTGAAAGTTTCAGCCCCTGAAGCAGTGGTTCTCAAACTTTTTCTGTCATGCCCCCCTTTTGGAAGATGTGCTTTCTCAAATAACAGTAGAATGAAATGTGCACTAACCTTTGTAGAACAACAACAATAACAACAAGTTCAGTCTGTGCTAAGGAAAACAACAAACAGACTTTTGGCAACAAAGATGAGCAGGTCATATCCGTCATATTTTCTTGACTTGGGTTTTGTGGTTGATCAACCTCACCACTGCCGACTAAGACTAACAGAGTTTTAGCACTGACTAAGCCTTTGTTTTTAAACAGATGAACTTCTGCTTTCCCTTGGTGTGCTGGCTGGGGTGATGGCTGCAGTTTCTCTGGTTTTTTTTCTGGGTTCTGGTGAGTATTTTTATTTGATTTGTTGTAAGTAACCTGCGTTCCATTTGTTCCAACTTCCTAATCAACACATTTGCAAGGTTATGAAGAGTTACACTTTCCTGATGCCTGTATCATGAAGCAAGCTTAGTTTTCCCTGGATTTCTCAGACCTATCCGGCTACACTAATGGAGATCATGGTGATCAGGGATAACCGGTATCACGACGCTGGTTATCAACTCGCTCGCTCGATCCAGGTTTGCCTCATCAAGAGCCGTGAACGCGCACGTATAAGGGACGGGTTCCGAGGCAGCCGACCAATCACAAACATGAGTGACAAGGAAAAACGCACAGCGTGTTTCACGGCGGAGGAGCAGCGTGTTATACTGGAAAAGTATGAAGAGGAAAAACAACATTTACACACTAAATCGAACAGCGTGGCCAAGAGAAGGCAGAATGCTTGGCAACGAATTGCCGACTGCATAAATGCGCAAGTTACACATCAACAAGTCCACATCTGACGCTGAAACCCTGTTAAACCCTGTTATACAGGCTAGAATAAAATAAAGCGGACGCCAAAATTCAATCACGTCAGTGCATCAGGTTGACAGCCTGAATAAAATCAGACACTGAGCTGTGTTAGAACTTAGCAGGAACAAAAGGCAAATATAAAGGCCGACTCGCCCTCTGGAATGAAGGGGACAAATGATCCCTTTTCACATTTGCATCAGCGAGCTGTCAATCAGGCCCATTCTCTCACCCAGGAATAATTTGCCCCCCCCAACATATTTAGAGCTAATTGTGCCATTTTAAATGTCCCTAAAATGTTGTGAAATGTCTCTAAAAATAATTTAAATTATCAAATTTCCTTTAATGATCTCTCATGTGTGTTTTCCTCTCCTCCAGAGTGTCAGCTCTGTGTGGCAGGCAGCTGTTAGCCAGGCTGAAGCTGCTTCACATCAGCATCACAGCCTCTCTCTCATACAGAGAGTCGGCGGCAAAATCTAACAGATTTGATCGGTCCAGGAAAATCCTTTCACGCCGTAATGCTCTCCTCACTATTTGGGCTCCTTCTTCAATGGGATCCTCAATGATTGGGCAGGCCATGTTTTGGCAAACAGCTGATTGGCCAGGGGGCGGTGCTTTATGTAGGATTCAGTCCTATCCTGAAAGCTAGCCTGCCCCGGAGCAGGCTAGCTTTCAGGACAGGTTCAGGATAGGTTTCCTGTCCCGATCAGAGGTGAACCAGCTTTGTCATACAGAAAATCCGGAGTTGAGCCTGAAGTAATCTCGCTAACCCCTTAATCCCTCTTCGTGATACAGGCCTCTGGTGTTTATTGTGTGTGTGTGTGTGTGTGTGTGTGTGTGTGTGTGTGTGTGTGTGTTTGTGTGTGTGTGTGTGTGTGTGTGCGTGTGTGCGTGCGTGCGTGCGTGTGCATGTGTGTGTGTGTGTGTGTGTGTGCGCCTATAGGCAGACAAACAAGAACATGACAACATGCATTAATGCAATACTTCCAATGTGTGCTTGTGCTTCATTTCAGCTGTTCTATCAGGAAAGTTCTTTTCACTACGTAGCAGAAATGCCCGTGAAAGAGGTAAGTGTTTCCTACAAAACCACTGAAATAAAAACATGTTAACATGAGTTTTTCACCTGCCTTCGTCTCTGTCTCTGGGGAAACAAGGACATGGAAAAGATCAGCAGGTGGAAACACAATCATTACAAAATAAATAATTATCTAAAAACATCCCTTTCAATAAAAGCAGTACCAGTAATAGTTATGTTGCTTTTCTGTGAATTTACAACTTTAAATGACAGCTTGCTCATTTTTAATATGTTGATATTTGTAATTCACAAGTACTTTTTCTTTTTGTTTGTTTTTAATAATTATCATTTTGGCATATATGTATGATTTGAATTCACAGCAGCAATTTAGATTAGGGAAGACATTAACCACTCATCAGTAACTTGTTAACATACATATTATCTTACTGGCTCATTTTGAGTTACTACAAACCAGTTATTAGCACCTTATTGTGCACTTTTCTTTTCTTCTCTAACAAGAAGATCCTGGTTAAGAGCGCGTACCATGTACCAGGGCTTAGTCCCTGGAACCCAGCTACCGGGGTTCGAATCTGACCTCAGGTCCTTTGCTGCATGTCATCCCCACTCTCTCTCTCCCCTGCCCTTCCTGTCTATCTCTACTGTGACTGTCAAATAAAGCAGAAATGCCAAAAAAAAAATCTCAAAAAAACAAAACAAAACAAAAAAAAAAAACCAATACAATCCTGCAAATGAAAACCCTTTGGCCTACCTACGTGTGCAGGAGTGGTCTTATGTTGTCTTCACCTCCTCATCAGATATACTCAAATATCCATTCAATGCATCCAGAATTCATACAAATTCAAACATAAGCCTTGTGACAATAAGCCACTCAGTGTCTATGCAGCCCTGCAATAAACAAATCAAATGAATAAATAAAAGCTGATAATAATACTGATAATAACAACTTTTGGAAGCCAGGCCAGTAAAAATTGTTTTAGGGCCAGTAGCTTTCAGATGCACTGGTCCTAGCCAGTGGCAAAAAACTATCAACACTGAACCCTGGCTTCATTATTAGCACCGTATTCTGCATTGTTTTCTTCATGTTCACTCAGTTAAACTTGAGTTTGCCTCAGTGCTTGCTGGCAGTCAGCACACAAGTCGCCTTGTTCAGTATGGGCTTCATGAGGAGCATCGTGGCAGTGTGACTCCCAGTCTGTGTGTGCACTTTCCTTTTGTGTTTTAAAGAAGTTCATGCAAAGTGGAGGAGCTGCTGTACATTTACAGCTGTTGGTGTGTTTGTGTTTTTACAGGACATCAAACAGAACTAAATCAGCTAAACAATGATTGACCAAACCAAGATGAAGATGGGAGGTCAGATGGACCAACAGCATGAAGTCATTGGTTATAGTTTGACAGCATTTTCAACAGTGGACCTTTTTCACAGCAGCCACTTTGTGATGAAATAGCAGGGCAGCTTCTGTCCACAGGCAGTAAGGCTTAGCAACAGCCAGTGGACTCACAGCCACATCTGCATCTTGACTGTATACTGCAGCTCAGGGTTTTGAATATGTACATGGTCTGAGTGTGTGTGTGCGCGTGTGTGTGTGTGTGTGTATTTATATGAATATAAGTACAGAGTTTAGATGTAAATAATTCTGTTGTATTGTTTTGTTGTAATGTTCTCATCTGTATTGTTGTATGGATGCATGAGGGGGTTAATATCTAAAAACACCCAAATCTAAAATCAAATACATTGTACATATCCAATGTACTGTATAAGCACTGTAGGATGCAAATTACATACAAACACCATAAATCTCTATTTTTCTGGGATTTTAGTGTTTTTAAAAATGCTCAAGGGATATCTCTCGGCACCCTCTTGAATTCTTAAGAGGTAACCCCAAGCTACAAGAATCAGCTGAGAAAAAAACTTTTACCAACGCAACAAGGTTTGGCCAAAAATCACCCTTTGGCTCCCGGGCTAACACTGATGGGTATATATTAAAGGAAAAAAAAAACACAAAGGAGTAAGGTCTTGGGCCACCACAAGCTGCCAGAACAGCTTCAGGGATCAGTGAACAGATTCTACAAATCTCTGCAACTCTGCTGGAGGGATACATGAGGCATTCTCTTCCTATGTCTTATTTTTCCTGTTCAGTTTCATTTGAACTGGCTAAAAGTTTAATAAACTGTTTCAGCTGTCAGAGGTAAAGTACCCGCAGTCACGTCACTGGTAGGGTGTAGCCAGAGGTGCAACAAAGTTTCAACCCCTGGAGGGCGGTGCAGCAACCGTTTTGTGACGGTGTGGGCCAAAGGCTTTCAGAGGATGTCAAACTGATCGAGGGGTACAAGTGCTTTGTAGGACAAGCTGCAGGGCATTAGGACCAGTCAGGTGCTTCTTCAGCAATTTATAAGCATGTTAAAATTATAAGTTTGACCATGATGTAGTGCCCCCACTTGACTGTTTTTATCAAATGTTGCACTGAATTCCAATGACACAATGACAAAAAACACACCTGATGTTGACTGTGTATCTCAAATCAACTTGCAAAGACTTGAAACACACTGCAAAGAGCGGAGCTAGACTGCTGCTTGGAATGAAGGACAAATGCATTATGTTGGACTCTACTCTCAGTCTACCAGCAATCTTTCATCTATGTGTGAGCTGAGTCCTGCGTGTTCTTTAATGAAGTAATAGGAGAAGATATTCGGTCTCAAAATATCAGTTTTTTTTAGCAGTAGATGAATAAAGCATACAGAGCTCTGGGTCTGAATCTTCCTATCCCTGACCAACAACAAAGTGTGTGTCAGTTCACGAAGTCTGACAGACTATCTTTTCCTGACCCAGTCTGATATACTAAACAGAATATTGCATAAACACGAGTGTGTTCTTCTCCAGGATTGGTCCATTCATCTGACTCCATTCTCTTCCTTGATGCGCTTGCATCCTTGTGGCTCCACACCTGCAGCTGTTAGACTTCAGTTGTCATTCGCCTACTATGGCTCCCATTCTCTGAAAGCACAGAGCACAGCACAGCACACAAACCACACACACACACACACATCCTGTCTCTATACCCCACAAGGGTCTCTTTTACCAAATATGGGGTAAACCAGGTTTTCTAAGAACATCCCTAAAAGGTCTTCTCCTAGGAACGTCACCTTCCTGTTCCTCACAGGTATGTCTATTATGTAGTTATTTTTGCACATCTCTGTTTGTTGCATATCTTCAGTACTTTTCCACTGTCTCTACAATATCCTGTTATGCACAGTGCTCTCACAGCAGACTTTATCACTTAAACATATTCTCACAGCAAACTTTATTACTTAAGCATAGCCTTCCTATGGATTAATAAATGCATTACTTCGGATTAATGTGTTTTACTTATTATTGCTAAGCATCAAACCATAGCATAGGTCTACAATTAACATGTCAAAAACAGCATGGTAGCTTTGGAAAATGGCATTGCTATGAATTTGAACCTTCAGCTATAATAATGACAATGTTATACAATGATTTATCAGAATTTACTCCTTGAATGCGACAGTGAAATGCACACAAGTCTGATGAATGAATGAACACTGGCTACTCCAAAATTGCCCCGCTGCCCAAAAATGTGCTGTGGCATGACTCAGCAGTAACTAGTAACTATAATGAATTACTTTTTCAAAGTAACATGCCCAAAACTGGTCAAATCTGATAAACTCCGTCCAGCTGACGTGACTCAGGCAGAACAAACGCCCAACATGAACAGCTGACAGTTGCAGATGCTCACGGACTGCAGCTGCTGGCCAATCAGCGAAACAAACTCCGCTGTGCACGTCCTGATGCACTTTTTACCATAGACATATATACGTATATATGTCTGTATGTGTGCCACTCAGTCTACTCCGATGTTTAACGTTAGCCTGCCTGGGACTGGCAGAGTGACAGTGACAGAGCAGTGAAAACCTGGAATATGGAGTGTTATTGCAACGGAATTGATTTGAGTCAGTGAAGCGCGGCAGACAAGGTACAGGGTATCCGCGGGGTTGTAAAAGGTAGTAAATAAAAGGAGCCCAAATTAAGGCCCTTAAAAGGTAGTAAAAGGTAACTAACACAATTTTAATTGGTAGTAATTTTTTTCATCATCCCTTCAATATATTATGACTTTTCCATTGATGCTGATTTTTTTCTTTACAGTTCATTTAATTAAAGAAATATTAAAACGAAAAATATGTGCGAGCAGGACACCAGGACCTGTGTCGGCGTTGATAGCCAATCAGTGATCCTGACTGCATTTGCCACCCCGTAGCGTGTACGCGATTGGTTCACCTGCCGCATGTTGCACTCATGCGGTTCTCAAAACGTTAGTGTGAGCAAGCCACTTGCCGAAATGGGAGAATGTGAGTGCAGTGCTGTAAAATAGCGGTCGCCACTCGCCAAATGCACCTAAAATATTCCCTTGGCGAGTTAATTTTGGAGGTCTACCTGCCACAGGGCGGGTAAATATTTGCACCAAGTCATGCAATAAATTATGCAAGAGGTGGCTTTAAATTCATATGGTAGCTAACAGAGCTGCCAACTCTCACGCATTGGCCGTGAGACTCACGCATTTGATTGGCTTCACACGCTCACACGCCACACGTCTGATTTCTCACACTGAAGTGCTCATCAAGAGCCTTTTTTTCTTTTGACTAAAACTGGTTCTGTTTATCTCTGATCTATCTGTTGAGCCTGAGAAAAGATAGATAGATAGATAGATAGATAGATAGATAGATAGATAGATAGATAGGTATACTTTATTGATCCCAGACTGGGAAATTCACACGTTAAAGCCACTTGTGATCGATAAGTTATGCCTGCAGAGCAGAGGTACCGGCGGCTGGGTCACTTTTACAAGAGGCTCAGCCAATCAGAAGAATCTTCAATCAGGGACTTCCACTCACCCCACCGGCATATTATCCAATGAAATGAATGAGTCAGAGGCTACTCACATTACAAAGTTTGTACCGCGCCCAAGCGTTCATGCACGAGCACATGCACGGTCACGCACGCAGCGCGAACGTGGATACGGTGTAAATCATGCAACTTTCCTCTTGCCTCCGCAAAATCATTTAATGTGTGCAGTGTGATTACCGGCAAATCGCCGCGTTGTGCAATCAATAATGAACCATGTCTGTGTTGCTGTCCGTTGTGCTGCTGCAACCGCATATAAACAAAAGTCGGTTTGTAATGAAAGTATGGCAGTCTGTATGCGCGCCGCACCTGTCAGATCCGGAGACCTGGTGCCGGCCGGCACCGCACAGTGCGCGGCCACTCGGTCCGGTCAGGTCTTCCAGATCTGACAGGTGCCGCTCCGGCTGTCAGCTGGACCTTTCTGAAGGAGGAAATTACCTCCGAAACTTAAGGTAAATAAACATCCCTTACAAGGTACAAAAATGTATTTTAGTTAGTATTTTAGTTTTTTCATGTCCCCCCGCAACAATTACTCTCAGAAATTTTGCTGTTTGTTGGTGTTTGGTAGTAAAAAAGGTAGTAAATTCAACTTGAGGATTCCTGTATAAACCCTGAGGTAGTAGCAAAAACGTGGTATGGAGTTTCTTTAACCATTCTCTCAAAGAGCAAGCACCACGGAATGGATTTTATTGACAGCGCACTGAGAATGCCTTTGTTTCCTGAAGTTAAAAGTGGGTGGGTCCGATATTATTGGGCCTAAAAAGTGGGTGGGTATTGTCCCACCCACTTACAATGGCTCCGGCGCCCATGAATAAAATATATATGTAACAGGGACTGTGTGATCTTTGGGGGACAGTTCTGTCAGTGTGGAGGCCTGACTGCCTTTGTGGCCTGAGGCCTGTGTCACGATGCAAGCTTAGTTTTTCCTGGATTGCTCAGACATATCGGGCTACACTAATGGAGATCATGGTGATCAGGGATAACCAGTATCACGACGCTGGTTATCATCTCGCTCATTCGATCCAGGTTTGCCATGAACGTGGACATATAAGGGGTGGGTTCCGAGGCAGCTGACCAATAACAAACATGAGCGACAAGGAAAAATGCACAGCGTGTTTCACGGCGGAGGAGCAGCATATTATACTGGACACAGGTTTAGGATAGGTTTTCTATCCCGATCAGAGGTGAACCAGCTTTGTGATACAGAAAATCCGGAGTTGAGCCTGAAGTTATCTCGCTAACCCATTAATCCCGCTTCGTCATACAGGCTCTGGCCTGCTGCCATTTCGATCGAGCTTTGGCTCTGTCGAAAGACAAAGTAAATAAATTGATTTGCAATTTATAAAACATCTAGTTGCTCTTTGCAGGGGTATTTTATGGCCCTTTTCCACTAGTACCTACTGGGCTCGACTCTACTCAGTTTGAGAGCTTTTCCATTACGTGGTAGTACCTGCAGGTCCCATTTTCGTACGTACTCAGCTGGGGTTCCAAGCGAGCTGAGTCGAGCCGAAAATGTGACGTAAACGCCGTGCAAGCCACCGATTGGACAGCGAGTGACCACATGAGAGAGAAAAAAAAAAACGGCAACAGCGACCGTGCACATTGATCATCACTGAAGTTGGCAAAGTTTGAAAATGGCAAGCAAACCGGTACCGTGGTCAAATGAAGAGGTGGAGACTTTTCTGTGCTTGGTGGCGGCTCAAAGAATCCAGAGGGAGCTGGACGGTGCACCGCCTTGCTCCACCCACGGCGAGGTGGTACTCAATTGTAATGGAAAACCACCAAAACCGTGTCGAGGTGAGTAGAGTCGAGTAGATACTAGTGGAAAAGCGCCATTAGTTGCTAACACGGCACACCACAGCAGGTTTACGGTGAGCGTCCTAATTTAGCGTGTGCATGTTAAAATAGCTTACAGTTCCCAACAAAAAAATAAATCACCATTACACCTATGCTCTTTTGACAGGTCTATCGTATATATGGAAGCAAATCTGTGCCATCAGAGTTTGAATTTGAATTTTTAGCACTGAATTTTTTTGCATCGAATTTCAAGCATTGAATTTTATTTGCCTCTGATTTTTTTCTAATGTTTAAAATAATTCAGTGTAAAAAAAATTCAATGTCTCAAAAAATTCAGTGCAAAAAAATTCGATATCTCAAAAAATTCAGTGTAAAAAAATTCAATGTCTCAAAAAATTCAGTGCAAAAAAATTCGATATCTCAAAAAATTCAGTGTAAAAAAATTCGATATCTCAAAAAATTCAGTGTAAAAAAATTCAATGTCTCAAAAAATTCAGTGCAAAAAAATTCGATGTCTCAAAAAATTCAGTGTAAAAAAATTCAACGTCTCAAAAAATTCAGTGCAAAAAAATTCGATGTCTGAAAAAATTCAGTGTCCAAAATTCACAGTCAACATCCGGGTAACCAAAGAGAAGCAATCGATCCCTGAATCAAATCCTTCAACATCCAGCCAATCAAGTTACGCTCCACTGGTCCTGTGACCCCGAAACAGGAAGGCGGTGAAGCTCACTCAGCAATGTCAACAACAGGCAGAAACGACTGCGCTACGGTGAGTGTATTTACTTCTTATTCACAATTTTTATTCATAAAATTCAGTAATAGATATTACCGGACACGTTGCACATTAACAGAAGTTACTGGACAGTATCTGCACGGAACGTGTTATGAGGTGGCGTCTGTTAAAAGTGGGTTAGCAATTGGCTAACGTTATGTTTGCATGGTTTACTTAAGCGATAAGCCCCTTGAAGCCGTGGGTTACAGTGATTTTACAACAGCGGAGGGGAGTGCCCCTAATAATGCAGCAATAAAACTGAGAACTATTCATTCTTCCACCAAGCAAGATAGAGTGGACAGAATGGTTGCCAAGCAACACAGACGCTAAGATTGCTTTTTCATCTAGCGCTATCATCATGTCACATCAGGCTATTTGGGCTCGTTAACGTTGAATTGGATATTTCCATTAATAGTGCAGTTGTTAAAATAGTGTTCAATTATGTTTGGACTCCTCTTTGCAGGGACGGTGACATGCGTTTCGCGACAGGTGCGTTTTTGCGCAGACGTATGCCTAACGTCGGTTGTAACAATAACAATAAAAGTATACAGTTAATTTACCATACATCTGCGCTGTCACACTGTGTCCGCTTTGGGTGGAGATAAAAGGCAGGTGGATCAGGAGGCAGCAGGGAGAGGTAGGCTATTTCTCCAGGGAGGCCACCGGACACAGTGGTTTACCCGGCTGCTCATATATGAATCCCCGCAGGCGTTCTATGTTTTTTCGGCAGCATCTTTGTGATTTTTTTTTTTTTTGTGCATTCGTTGAAAGACAGGGTGACATATTTTAGGCCATCTTCGTTGTGGCGAATGCTGAAGGAGTCGGGCTTTAATTTGCGGTTGCCCTCGTTCGCCCTGCGTCCCATATGAAGCTGCACGTCAAACCAGACTTTACAGACAAGCCCCCAAGGTGTGTTTGAACTTCGTGCCTGAAAGTGCTTCATCTTCTGGCAGTCTGCCTTGGTTATGGCTTGGTGGTGGGAAGATTTGTCACGTCCTTCTCGGCGGAGTTTCTTTACCACACCGGCGAAAACATTGTTGCTGGTGCCTGGTGGTGAATTCAGCGTCTTTTAACAGACACCAAGCAGCTCCTCCAACCACTCATCCAGGCTCAGGCCACCCAGCAAATCAAAATTCACTACAAAGTCTGACATTTTGTTGACAAAAGTCTTGGAACAAATGTGACCTAACGAGTAAATTGAGCGCAGAGTAGTTGGTTGCTAGGCAACGCTATGTCCGTTTACAGTGGCGCAGGGATATTTTGTGCTGCGGTCTACCAGTGGGTTACACTGATTTTACAACGGTATGGAACGCAGCTCAGCCAATCACATTTAAGGATGGGAATCACCCGTTTTATAATGTTAGTGCCGTTTTATAATGTTAGTGATGTCACTCACAGTTCTGTGGCAGCGAGTATCTGGACAAGAAATATCTGACTGACATTTAACATCTGGTTAGTTATGAGTTGCTTTACCCAAAACAGTTTTTAAAATAGTACGAATGGACAGCAAATAATGTAGCTGTCACCAAACTCCTATACTGCTTATCATTATCATTTAGCTGTTTAAACCCTCATCTTTGTGCTGCTGGTTTGTAAATCCTTATTTTTTTTGTGCTGTATTTGTGATGACAGGATAGTCAGGCTGATCTTGTGCAGTCAGCTGGCGCTTATTGCAGTTAATCAGTTCGTTAAACAGATGGTACCTAAATAAAGATTTCTTCAAACTCATCTCTGTACATTTATTATTAAGCTGGACAAACAGTTACTTGACTGCATACAGCATTTAAAAACACAAGTTCTTGTGTGCAAGTGAACTCTAAGAAGTCCAGATCCAGAGGCATGTGTCCCAGAATATGCGAAGTCTCTCTAAAAGATGATTCAGCAGGAAATCCTAGCAGAGAAAAACAAAATAGAAAATTACCAATAAAAAAGCAAATTCATGATTGTAAGACCTTGTGTTTGGAAAGTGTGTAATCTGTAATAATAATTGCTTCATCAGATACTTGAACAATTCAAAATCTGCAACATATATTAACATCATTGCACAATAACACATGCACCATGAACTTTTTATGGAAAAAAATAATGGTAAGCATGATATTCTTAAATAAAACATTAGGCTACAACATTAAATAAACAACATGTTATATTTCTAATGTTTCAAGTAAGTAAACATCTTATCTGAGTGAATGTTCAGAGCTGAGCTTATTTATTTTTATATGAAAAATGCTAATTTATAAATGTCCTCTGTAGTGGAAGTCAGGACTTTGCACTTATGTTTTTTTGGACATTTTTCAGTAGACAGTCCTATGATACAACAGAGGCAATTATTTACAGAATCACTGAAGAGATTCTCAAGTGAACTATCCCATTTAACATTTTTATGTGATGTTAACTGTCCTAAATTATTGTTTGTGCTTTGTCTTTCTCCTCAAGTTTATGCCTGTCATGTATGCAGAATTACACCAGATAATGCTGCCCTGAGCCATAGAGACTGCAGTATTTCTCACAGTACATCTAGAACAATTATATCCTGTTGTCCACTTAAGTGGACATGCTGTAAAATTTGAATAAAGCAAAGATTTAATATTTTTTCTTTGCAATGTGTTTTTTAACTACCCCAACACTGAATTTATGTCAAAAATTTTACATGAAATATATATTTTCCTGGGACTCGGGAGGAAGGGAGACATTTCCACTCCAACTTTTGGCTCAAAGAAAAATAGTCACAAAGTGATTCAAAAAGGAACGGAAAAAATGAATAAACCAGAACAGAAAGTACACATAACAATGCCACATTTAAGACTTATTATACAAGTCGATTGATTTGTCCACTTTCCAATTGAAGATAACACCAAGATGGGCTGTAGCTGCGCTACCAATTCATAGCCTAGCCCTAGGCTATGTTTTGCTTGTTTGTTTCATTCATTACAAACAACCTTTGTTGCTTGTAGTTGTCATCACTAACCTATGAGCTAGTATGACCCATGCTGTTACCAGTTAACACTGTAATTTAATCATTTGCGCCTTCTTTTAATGTTTTGGGAAATGTGAAGTAGCTAGTAACTTAACAGTTTGCTGTTAAACAAACTAACAGATATTTCTTGCCAGCCACATCATAACATAAGGTTAGCCAATTGCTAACCCACTTTTAACGGACGCCACCTCATAGAACGTTCCGTGCAGATACTGTTCAATAATGGTAATGTATGGTAAATTAACTGTATACTTTTATTGTTATTGTTACAACCGACGTTAGGCATACGTCTGCGCAAAAACGCACCTGTCGCGAAACGCACGCCACCGTCCCTGCAAAGAGGAGTCCAAACATAATTGAACACTATTTTAACAACTGCACTATTAATGGAAATATCCAATTCAACGTTAACGAGCCCAAATAGCCTGATGTGACATGATGATAGCGCTAGATGAAAAAGCAATCTTAGCGTCTGTGTTGCTTGGCAACCATTCTGTCCACTCTATCTTGCTTGGTGGAAGAATGAATAGTTCTCAGTTTTATTGCTGCATCATTAGGGGCACTCCCCTCCGCTGTTGTAAAATCACTGTAACCCACGGCTTCAAGGGGCTTATCGCTTAAGTAAACCATGCAAACATAACGTTAGCCAATTGCTAACCCACTTTTAACAGACGCCACCTCATAACACGTTCCGTGCAGATACTGTCCAGTAACTTCTGTTAATGTGCAACGTGCCCGGTAATATCTATTACTGAATTTTATGAATAAAAATTGTGAATAAGAAGTAAATACACTCACCGTAGCGCAGTCGTTTCTGCCTGTTGTTGACATTGCTGAGTGAGCTTCACCGCCTTCCTGTTTCGGGGTCACAGGACCAGTGGAGCGTAACTTGATTGGCTGGATGTTGAAGGATTTGATTCAGGGATCGATTGCTTCTCTTTGGTTACCCGGATGTTGACTGTGAATTTTGGACACTGAATTTTTTCAGACATCGAATTTTTTTGCACTGAATTTTTTGAGACGTTGAATTTTTTTACACTGAATTTTTTGAGACATCGAATTTTTTTGCACTGAATTTTTTGAGACATTGAATTTTTTTACACTGAATTTTTTGAGATATCGAATTTTTTTGCACTGAATTTTTTGAGACATTGAATTTTTTTTACACTGAATTATTTTAAACATTAGAAAAAAATCAGAGGCAAATAAAATTCAATGCTTGAAATTTGATGGCTTTTAAAATTCATAGTCTGATTTCGATGCAAAAAAAAATTCAGTGCTAGAAATTCGATGCAAAAAAATTCAGTGCTAAAAATTCAAATTCAAACTCTGATGGCACAGATTTGCTTCCATACTTCACGCTTCTTGACCGGTGGCAGGTTAAACACGTCTGTCTGGCGTTCGTCCGTCCATTGACTTGCAGAACTTCCATCACCAGGTGTAGTAGGTTAGGTTGCTGATTTTTGTACAGACTACACTCACGCGACACGCGCAAGCTGCTCGATGCACATTCAGCCCAGCTGCTGTTAGCAGACTCTGCTCCTCCCGACCACAGATGTAGATTTAAAATCCACTTTTTACGACATTGTTCTGTGAGCTTTTTACATTTCTCAGCTTTGTGAACGACAATATTTGGTACTCTATAAAACCCATTTTCCTTTTCTCGGTTAGAACGATTGGAGCAGCCGTAAACTACACAAAACATGGGCATTTTTTCAGACAGCAGATCCTCAGAAATTAAGCTACTTCACTTCCTGCCCTCCATCTGAATTTTGCGCTCTCGGGATGCAGCAATGTGACGTCATGTGAAAGTAACCTATTACACGCGTGCAGTGTCGTGCACGTGCAGCATGGAAGCGTCACGTCATTATGGTCCGTCGAAAAGATTGCTCTGGCCCCCACCACACCCGAGTTCCCATCATGCCCAAAACACCAAAATGCCATAAAATTTGACTTATGAGATTTTATGCACAATAATCAAGTCAAATGCATCAAGTCTGCTTTATAATGTTTATTTTTTTAATGTATATATGGAAGTGGTCATGTACAGCATATCTACTATTGTGGCCCAATGATATAAACCAGCCAAAATGTGACTGAGATCCCAGAAGCACAGACAGAGATGAGAACCGAGTTTACAGGAAATTGTTTATAAAATAAACCCAATCTAAAGCCTATCTAACCTAACTAGTGTGGTGTGTATGGGTGCCTTGGCAAATGTGAATGGAGTTTGTGCTATGCTACATGTGTGAGAGAATGCAAGTATCTATGGTGTAAGAAGCTAAGTGTGGTGCGTATGTAAATGGAGAGGTAGGCGTTTACAGTGTGCTGTATTTCTAATTAAATGAGTCCAGGGCAGGGGTGAGGGAGTTTTCCTGGGCTTGGGGGGTGGCGAGAGGATTTCCTGGGTGGCAGGGGTTGGCGTTGCCATGGGCATGATTGGCATGGAGGCACGACATCTACTTTCCTATGAATGAACTCTTTCAGGCCTATCTTGAGCATCCTACACCAAAACATCAACAGAACATTCTGCATGGCAAACCATGTACTTTTTTTTGAGTTGCATGGGTTTTCACTCTTGCAGCCACACTTTATTATTTTTAAAATGTAGTCCTCATGAACAATAATCAAAGCTAATCTAACCCCTGTAAATAAATAATACATAATTAGTTAATACAATGTGTAGAGTTGCAAGGCAGAGAGATTAAATGGACAAGGGGGTGGGGTTGGATTGGGGGACTCTCACTGCACAGATCAATGCTTCCTTCTTCTCTTAGCAGTGGAACCTCAAACCAAACTCTTCAGGGGTTGGATCCATAACCAATGAAGCCATGTAAAGAAAAGTAATGGGTTAATATTCTGTGTTAATCCAAAGCAAGGGACCCTTTACTAAAGGGTAGGAATTACACAATTTTAGGGGCAAGGCCATTTGGACTTTGGTGTTGCCACTTTTTTTAGGGCATTAAGGCCACATGCCAGGTCACCAAGGCCATTGAGTAAAATGTGTGGACTTGTAACCTATGCTATGAATAAACATCATGACATCATACAATTAAACAAAAAAAAAAATCACACAAAATACAATGCTATTATATAGCTATTACCAACAAAATAAAATGTATAATCAAAATGTATTCATACTGTGGGCATTTCACTCTCAAAATATCAAAGTTTTTTGCTAGTATTCTCTCCGTTTCAGCGGAAATACATGAGATCTGACGTTAACTAGTCCTTGTCAGCCAGCCAACTTGGGCTTATCATGTTTTGTAGACATCGTGATTTCCCAAAACAGAATAAATACCACACATAGCAACACAAAACTGCTTTGCTAGTTCAATCATGTTGTAACTAGAATATCCGCTGGAAAAAAAATATTTTTTTCATGGACTGATAGTTATACTTCTGCCGATTTCTCAGTCATTTTTAATCTAACAGGTGCCGTGACAGCGACTCAGCAGCACAGCTGATCTTTATCTACAACGAACTTAAGAGTTATATTTAAATACAGGCTACTGCTTTCCAGTGTCAGCACCACAACAAACATCTATCTTTTAAGTTCTTTTATTAGGATAACCCCTTGAGATTAACCATCTCGTTTTCGAGGGGGTCCTAAACACAGCACAGAGAAAATGACATTATATGCAAGCAAATTTGACAAACATAGCAGTAAATAAATCATGACATAAATTTAAAAAGAACCAAGCAACAAATAACACAATACAAACACAACCTAAAACAAAAACACATACACATACACACAATGAGAAGAGAGAAAAAAACTCATAAACTCACCGGCAGATGTTTTATTTCAGCTGGGGGGGTGTCACTCCAATTTAAAGTCAGCTCCGATTAATGTGGCTAATCAGCAAAAGTAAAGACAGTAAGCAGTAATATTAAGGCTGAACAGCTTATATAATCACCTTTTCAAGCTGTTATCAATTTACCTCTGAAATGAAGATGACAGTTTTCACAGATGTGTTGATTTATTAAATGTTCATTTCAATGTACAGATGCAAACAAATTGACGAATTAATTAAATCAATGGCCTAGGCAACTCATAAAGACTAAACAAATTAATATCGATTAATAGGCTAACTAATAATTAACGCATTAATAACGAGAACAAAGTTACAGCCGCACATCTCCGTGGAAAATCTTCCAGGTACAGTCCGTGGTGCTGAATCTGCCTCAGCAGGTACTGTCCATGGTGCTGACTCTGCCTCAGCAGGTACTGTCCATGGTGCTGACTCTGCCTCAGCAGGAACTGTCCGTGGTGCTGACTGTACTTCAGCTGGCACTGTCCATGGTGCTGAATCTGCCTCAGCAGGTACTGTCCGTGGTGCTGAATCTGCCGTGCCGGCTTCATTTCCTGACCTCTCCAGCTGATCCAGCTCTTCACTCGTCACTCTTGCGTATCTCTCCTTTTTCTATTCTGTCTTGTCTTCCTCGTTCAGCCGTTTATCCAAACTTAGGTCGCCAAAGAAATCAAAATTGACAACAAAAGGGTCCATTATGCAGACTAACAAAGTTGACAGTGGCTTTTGATGCGGGTTTCAGTGAAACGTTTCGTGTTGCCATGGAAACCACACAGACTCGGGCAATAAGATATAGGTGGAGTAATATCCTCAGTGATGAGGAATTTTTTTATTTGAGCTGTCAGGCTCATTTGAGCACATTCTAAACGTCTGATTGACCAATCTGATTGCTCGGTCGGATCTATGTGTTGTATAATGGTTGCGCACGCATGCAAATCATTGCTTTGCTTTATAGCCACCAACATGAGCAGAAATTCAATTCATTTTGGATCGGGATTCGCTTTTTTCCCCTCTGGATTTTCTTGCATCCACGATAACCTTGAGAGATTGACTGCTTGAGGCACACCGGCCAAATTGGCCGTGAGGGGTACGATTATTTTCAGGGCACTACGGCCAGAGCGAGGGGCAACTACACTGACACTGCTGCAGGTGAGGAGAGAGATGGCTGCTAAGAGGCATTTTGAATCTGGAGCTACTAAATGGAAAAAAAAAAATCAAAACAAGAGGAAGCTCCTGCTTCACTTGAAGGTGGATATGTTGTGGAAATAAATGTAAAACTTTCTGGCGCCACATAAACACCTTAGCTGCTCCTCATAATGAGATAGAAGAGAGACTACTGTAAGTCTCTGTCATTTGTCTGCATATGCATTCACCTCTGTGAAAAAGGAGTGGTAAATTGACCAGTTGGTGGTCGTATATTAGCTTAAGTTTATGGCCTATCAATCTATGCATCAATAAAGAAGATCAATTTAAGGCTATTTGAATTGAACTTAGGGGCGCCTCCAAATAAAATGCCGCTTAGGGCCCCAATTTGGCCAGGGGCGGCCCTGGTGTGTAAGCACTAAAACGTGGCGTATGTCCTTTTCCACGGCAAAGTTCAGATGTATCAAGAGTGAAATGACTGTGGAAATGTGCGGTGCCTCACGCCAACTTCATAACTGGCATATGCACGTTTCTATAGCTATTGTTCCTTTGGCGACACTTAGAGGTGATGCTGGGAAACTGTTGATAATGTGAAAACAATTAGTCCCAGACACATGAACTTGCTTCATATATTTGATGTCTTCAGTATGTATCTACAATGTAGAAAGTAGTAAAAATAAAAAATAAAAACATTGAATGAGAAGGTGTGTCCAAACTTTTGACTGGTAGTGTACATTTTCAGTTTTCACAGCTTCAGCACCAGAGGGCAACTCAGGGTTTATTTTTGCTTACAAATTCTCATTTATTTATATACCAGATCATCTATGTATTTTCTTTTTCTCAGACATTTAAGGTTAATTTATTTACCTGACATGTTTCGGCGTTTATATACCAGTTTGATCAAATAATAAGATGAAATCAATAAAATTCCTTCTCACACGTCTTAATAAAATCAAAACACATTTTTATAGCATAAAAGGAAAACAGAGTATATTTGCTCAGTGATGAACGTAGACATTTCACCTCATTGAGTGTGGACAGTAACAAAACAAGAGGTAAAAAGAAAGAAGTATAGAAGTAAAGTATAGAAGTAAAGTGTGTGACTTTACAGCCGGAGCAGTGTACAAAGTGCAGAGTCAGTCCAGGCAGTGAGCCCACCCCACCCCCTCTCCCAGACGACTACCATTTTACTTTTGCTTTCAGATCTGGATGTAAAGACAGGTGAGACCTGCAGCTCAGACGCTGACGGAGCTCCTGTTTCATGCCAAAGGAAAATACAGTTTTATATAAAACAGTTTGTCATTTCTGCATGTAGACATGGGTAGATGTGTGATTTTCTTGGGGCTCCTAGCTGTGCTGCTGCTGGACTTTACAGAGGGTAAGTTTCATGAAACGCCCCCACGTCATATGCACACCTTAACAAGTACTAGTTACATTGTTTGTGTTTACATTATTGTACTGCACACAGTCCTATGTCTGAATTAACAGCCTACACCTCTTACTAATGCTGTATAACTGATATATAAAGAGAAAATTTGTTGCACAAGGGTGAAACCATTAATATCTTAATGTAAGATATTTACATAAAACGCCCCAGTGGATCAGGTTAATTTCATTTGAACAACAGATTTCCCGAGCATTTATATGAGCTATGCAAACTTCAACCCACATGATAAAAATTAATCCACGGACCACCAAAGTAACGTTTTTAATTAAATCAACTTAAAATTACTCTGGCACTCAGGGCCGGACTGGGAGACTGTTTCAGGCCACAAATCAGTCAGGTAATCAGGCCGCAGAGGTGGGGGGGTGGGAGGGGACTGTAATGGCCACTGTGTGAGAGTTGGCAACCTTGACTGTTTCCATGAAATTGAGGTGTGTCTTTGCTCACTGACTCTGTTTCCTGTACTTGTTTATGCTGCTGTTTCTGGCAGTGGAACACGAGTCAAATAATAATAACATAAATAAAGTGGGCGTACTTTCTATAAGTAACTTCCACTGTGAAAAACTAAGAAGATGCCCGTGCACAGCAGGCAGTCAAGGTGCCGGTAATGTGGCGAAGGGATAAACTAGTAGAGAGAACCACATACAGTGGAAGCATACCGCACACTGGACTGTGTAATGAGGATCTTTTATTTAGAGCAATGCGTTTCGCTGGTAGCTTCTTCAGGCTCATTCTGAGCCCAGGAAGTCAGGGTTATTTAACGGAAACGGTACTCAATAAATTTACATACATGATTGGACAATCAAACAAATCTAATATCAATGGCTAAGGAGTACCATTATCACATGTATTCCAGTGGATACATGCAGTTTCCAGCAGGATGAAAACATCAACAGTGCGCCAGTGCGCCTGGATATACATAGAAAAAGAGGAAAAATATACATAAACATGATGACGCAATCATTGTTCAGTGGTTGACAAACAATCTATATCACGCTCTAAAGGAATGAGCTCAAGTCAAGTGTTTAATTTAGTCCATTGGGTTCCATGCTGTTAAGGGTAAAGATCCATTAGGACTCTCTCTGCAGTAATTCCTGCTTCCCTAGAGACAACAGGCCAATGTGCCTGATACAAGCTCTCATTTCAAAGAAGCATGCTGAACTATTGTTATAACTGCCACCTGACAACATAAACAGTGAAGAAAAACATCAGTAGCTTTGTTGACTATTATTGTTATCACCATTATTATCAACCACACATCAGAAATATAAATAATATAATAATAATAATAATAATAAAGTGGGCCTATTTTCTATAAGTAACTTCCACTGTGCACGCTGTGTCCGACTGTTAACCCTTTGTGTACCATAAGCATTTACTAGACATTGACGGGACAGTATTTATATTGGTAGGGACTGTACAGTAGTGGCTGGATGTTGGTAGGGACGTGTCCCTGGCGTCCCAACCCAATTTTACACCCCTGCAGCAACTTTTTTTTTTTTTTTTTTTTAGGCTTTTGATAATGACAAATATTAAACAAAACAAGTGGCAGTAACAGTAAGCAAGGCTGAATGTGGAAAGGCATAGGCAAATACATATAGTGCAGGATGTGTGTATGTGTGTGTGTGTGTGTGTGTTCACCAAAACAGCAGTGCTGCTGCTGCTGTGCTGCTACTGACAGATCACTCTTTTTACGCTGAGTTTGTCTTTGATAATGGGAAATGTAGGTTTTTTTAATATATATATCTCCAAAACAGAAGGTTGTAGCAACACAGTTCAGCATCCCCGAAACCCCACACATCCGTAGCCTTCACTTTCTGTCTTTCATGCAATTGCTAAAACAGGTTGTAGAAATTTAGATTTTTTCATGTCTGTGACATATTTTACAGATAAGGTGCAGATATGTAATATTACACGTATACTGTCAATATGACTACCAGTAGATAATTTCCCTTGGCTATTTTGCTGACAGCCATGCAACTTAACGCAGAGAAAATCAGCTCCACGTCAAAACTCCTGCGCTGCAGCGAGGCCCGAGCTGCATCTGAGACACTCTGCTCACACAGACTGTGTCTGCTCTGTTCTGTTAATATAGACGCCCAAATGAAAGCCAAGAGGCTCTGTAACACACACAACACACACACACACACACACACAACACACACACACACACACACACACACACACACACACACACACACACACACAGCTCAGGTAGACATTTTGGCAGGTGTTCACTAGCAAGGACCACACCAACAACAAGATACAATTGAACGTTTTATTGCGAAGCGAATTGCGAACTTAATTGACAGTCTTGTAGTTCGGCTGCGTGTGGGGAAGCTTCTCAGGGAATCCGCCGTAGCTCCCGGGCACGACGAACCCCCTCAGGACCCTACGAGGACAGGAGAGAAGAAAGTAGAGAAACAGGGTGGGAGGGAGGGGCGCAGAATACGAGAGTGACAGAGGGGAAGAGGGTTAGGAGAATTTAAGCAATGCCGGAAGAGGCGTGGTTGTGGTGTGGTCCTGCTCCTGAAACTACGCTAGATAGCTTCAATTAAAAACTGTAATTCGAAACTTGACACAACAGTGGAAACTCTCCAGGTAAAAAAAAAAAGAATTCAACTTTGAGATAGTGAAATAAGTTGTTAGACCGCTATGATGGAGCTCAGGATTTATCAGGAAAATGGCTGCTTTACTCCAAACAATTTATCTGTATGAAGCTGGACTGTGTGTTTGACCTTTTGGCTGTGTAGAATACAGAACATTAATTAACATTAGATGCACACTGTTCCTGTTGGTGTTTTGGATTGTTAAATAATAAGAGAAGTTACACCACTGCATCTTGTCCATAAATTCTCACAGCCTCTCTCTTAATGTGGAGATGCAGTCATGGTTTCTGCTGCGGGGAGATCGCCACAAGTATTTAATCGACTCAACTGACACTTTTTTTTTCACCCACTCGCAACCCAAATGCTATAAATCAGAATGTTAATTTTCATGACTGAAGGGAAAAGCAAGGTGAGAAATAGTTTTGAGAAAAAAACATTTAAATAATGAGAAATCAGGAATACTTTACTGATCCCCCGAGGGGAAATTGGGACAGCTGCAGTAGCTCAATTCTCAAGAGAAGAATTAAATTATAAGAAAATTGAAAGAAATACAAAATATAAAAATATGTGCCTTACAAATTTTAAATAAGGATAAGGTGGAGAATTAACTAGAATTCAATTGGTGAAATACAAGCTAGTAGAAATACACATGGCTGCACATTCCTCGAACAGGCAGCAACTGCAGTAGTAGTAACTGTAGTAACTGTAGTAAAGGAGCACAGTCACTTGAATAATTGTCAAAGTGAGTACTTAAGTGTACCAGAAGCAGTGTTAGGCAGCATTGCACTCTTGTGGGTTTTTTCGATGCACACTGCCAATTTTAATCCATAATAAGAATCCTCTAATTTTTACAACAGTCCAGTGAAACATGAATTCAGCACTCAGTTTTCATTTGACCCACACTGTTTGTAATTCCAAGGCGTGCATAACCAACTGCATTATCACATGGTAGGCAACAGAGATGCTGTTGGTGCAGCAGGTGAAAAACCTCTGTGGAGGGTGGAAATTTTAAATCATGCAGTGTAGGTGTACAACCACTAGGTGGCACAATCTGGCATGCCCTTTTAATGCATCATTGTCTGTGATGTCCTGTGCACAATGCAAACACTATCAGCCTAAGATGACTAGCTCACGGTTTTATGTTTTGTTCATGAGATTATAATCTGAGTTAGAGATTGAATTTAACAAAAAAAAAAAAAAAAAAAAACTGTTATTTGACAAAATTTATTTAATTTGCACTTATTTTTTGTAGCCTATATATTGTTTATGAACAGAGAAGTGTTATTTTTTTATGTATACAAGTATATTTAGGTATATTTAGGTTTAAAGCAAAATATGTCAGTACTGATGGTTTTCACATGAATCATTTTAAATGACCTGTAATAACCAAGTAAGTAAGTAAGTAAGTAAGCGGTGGGTCCCTTGACAAATAATTCCCCTACATGTGGATCCCGGCATGGAAACAGCTGGGAAACCCTGATCTATAATAACCCCCTTCAACATCAGTCACCTTGCTGCCTAATGTTGAGGCCATAATATGCACCATTTTACAATAATTGCCAAAAAATTACATATTTTTATTTTCTTGTGTCTTCCTTTCGAAATCTAACTACTTATCATAAAAATGTAATGTTTTTTAGATTTTTTTTTTTTTAGCTACCACCCAGCCTAGACGTTTTGTCACTAAAAGTAATGGAGAAAATTGAAAGCCTGCCATTTGAAGTGTCACGTGCTCATTTTCACCTGGACTGACAAACTGCTCTCTCTTTGCAGGTGCAGAGAAACAAATATACCTTGCAGATGGAGGTAAACTCATATTGGAGTCACCCATTCCTGCTGAGCTCAAGCCCCTGACAAGCATCCTGTGGAAACATAATCGCAACATGGTGGTGGAATGGGTTGAGACATTAGGAAGTGTGGAGGACTACGGAGCATTTCATGGCCACACAACCCTGGATAGAAAGACTGCTCGTTTGGAGATCGACAATTTGACTCTTATCTACAGTGGAGTGTATTCTTTGGAGTTAAATGGCCAACTCCAGAGCGAGACATACATGGTTACTGTGATCAGTAAGTATGTAGTATTTTAGTCATGTGTGTTCTTGTTCTTTACTGTGTTGATGAAAGGTCAAGCTATGTGACTGACAATGTTCATATTGTTATTAGGCTAAGAACAGTTTATAGGTTAGTGTAAGGGATTTTAGTTGTTCATTTTTAGCCTAGGGTTTAGAATTTTATTAGTTTTATTTGTTATTATTTTATTAGTTAGGATTTTACCAACAAAATTATCACAGAAACAGTCCCATGACTGCTCTACTCCATTCAAGTTCTGTGATTACAATGCAACTTGTGCGTTCCAAGTGATAGTTTAATCCAGTTGGCTGAAACATAAGTGGGATATCATCAGCGGTCCAGGATTACTTTCAGCTTTTCAATGTAGGAGGAACAGGGAAATCCTGTTCTCCTGATTATTAGAGATAATCAGTGCAGATCATAAATCGATGCAAGTAAAGGTAATAAGAATACACAACAATTACAGAATAGAAGGTATTACAGGTCAATAGAAGGTATTACAGGAACGAGACAGATACAGCAACGTCTTAATCTCCATGAGATTAGGTGAGCAGTGTTACTATAGCTGATAAAAGGGTACACCACAGAGAAATACAATTTTTTAAAAGTTTTGTAGTTTATCAGGGTCTGATTTTACCGATAATGCCTATATTTATAGCTATTTTAGATTTATACAGTATGTGAGGTTTCCAAGTTCTTGGTACTTCTGTGAGAGAGACTAAAGAAGAAGGAAATCTGTTTCCTCCACCAACAGAGAAAGTCCCAAAGCCCACGGTGACAGTTGAGCCACTGTTTTGTTCTTCCACCTCATCTCTTTGCAAACTGAGCTGCAATGGAGGGATCCCAGAGGCCCAACCAATCACCTACAGCTGGAGGCCAAATACAGGAAACTGGACTGAGTCAAATAAACTGATGGACATCACCAACGATGACAACCATGTTGAAAATTTCTTCTGCCAAATGAAGAACCCAGTTAGTGAGGAAGAGAGCGAGCCATGGAAGAATGTATTCTACCCAGGTATGTAGTTTACTCTGCACAGTAATAGAGTAATATAATAATAAAGGTTAAAGATCTTGTCAGCACACAAATGCAGGATTAGCCGTTTGGAAAGTTTATGAGTTTAGGGTCTGGGAATTTTTTGTCTTTCTACTTCTACTTCTACACAAAAACAATTTCTATAATGTTTTTTTCTCCTGTTGGCTCCAGACTTAAATATTTTAACTTTCAACAAATTTTTATTAGCCTTTATAGCAAGCTGTTTGTCTAAGTTTTAGTTGTAAATTATGTTTGTCAGAATTATTTGAGTTGGGGTGTTATGACCAGGGGTCATGTATCTGTTGTGTTTACTTTTTGTTGTGTGCTGACAGCTCTTTCTCTCCCCTCCCTCTCTGCATCAGAAATCAGCTGTCTGTTTTCATGAGCTGCAGGTGTGCGAGCCTCTCCCAGCTGACCACGTGACCGAGCTGCTGCCGCTGATTGGCTGATCATTCCCTTTAAATGCCAGCTGATCCCAGCCGTCAGTCTCTGACTCTCTGACTCCCAACCGACAGCAGCCAACTATTTCCAGCGTCTGTGATTTGAGTGTTAGATAGACATCGGTTTTGAATAGTGGAAAATTATCTGCCCTTAGCATTGTGTGTTTTGTGGTGACCCTGTCACCACCTTTGTAAATATTGTAAATATTAGTGAGAGAAGTAGCAGTCCTCTGTAGGAGGGAGAAGCCTTTTTGTTATAGTTCTTTTCTCCTGTTTTACTTTAGATTAGGAGGTAGGTAAGTTTGATTGTCTTTTGTTTAATTTGTTTTCTAACAGGTAAGGCAGGGAGTTTGAGTTAGCGGTTTTATTTATTATTTTGGCTGTGCTCTCTCTGAAGTTTAATAAAACTGCTACTTTGCCTTCAAAATAGTGTATTGTTGGCTGGTGTACTTGGGAGTGGGAAGAGCAGGGCAACCATCGTGTGTGACCCTGGTGCCCCTAGGCCAGGGTCATAACATGATTTGGGGGCTCGTCAATTATTTTATTCGTTCGTCGTTTCGGGTAAGTTTGGTGAGTATTTGTCTTTTTGTCTCTGCTTGTCTGGCTGGCAGTCTTTTCTTTTGTGGGGGTGGCGGTATGGAGTTTAAATTGGAGGATTTCGCTACTGATCCAACAGTGGCAAAATTGGATAGATGTACGAGGGATGATCTGTGTCTGATTGCAACTTTTTTTGATGTGCATGTGCCTCTGAATGCAAAAAAACAAGAAATCAAGGAGCTAGTCTTTCAGGAGCTCTGTGCCAGGGGTTACTTTGAATCAGCTTCTGAAGTTGGAGCTGAGGGTGAAGCTGGTGTTACAACCCCACTCATGGACCCCCCTTCGCGAGGAATGAAAACTGAGGATCTCGCATTGACACTGCGTATAAGGGAGGTGGAGCTGCGAAACCGTGAGTTGGAGGTGGAAGCCATGCACTTGAGGGTAAGGGCTCTGGAGCTAGAGAGGGGAGCCTCTGTAGCTTCCAGTCCCATCCCAGCATCCCGACCACCCTTACCTAAACCCCGAGCTCGAGACTGCTTTGATGTGAGCAAGCACATTGCCTTAGTCCCACCGTTCAGAGAGTCTGAGGTTGACTCCTATTTTAATGCTTTTGAGCGCATAGCAGCTACTCTGAACTGGCCAAAAAATATGTGGTCCCTCCTGCTCCAATGTAAACTGGTAGGTAAGGCTCAGGAAGTATGTACATCTCTGTCTATAGAGGATAGTCTTAACTATGATATTGTGAAAGCCACCGTACTTCGTGCTTATGAATTAGT
The DNA here is from genome assembly GCF_902150065.1 of Myripristis murdjan. Lineage (NCBI taxonomy): Eukaryota > Metazoa > Chordata > Actinopteri > Holocentriformes > Holocentridae > Myripristis > Myripristis murdjan. The sequence continues at coordinate 28,950,540 of NC_043993.1, forward strand.
GCCTGAAGCCTATAGGCAGAAATTTAGAAAATGTGAAAAGACTGCCACCCAGACTTATGTAGAGTTTGCGAGAGAGAAAGGCGCGCTTTTTGACAAATGGTGTCAGGCCAGCAAGGTTAAGTCTATGGATGACCTTCGTGAGCTCCTCCTGCTGGAGGAATTTAAAAACTGTCTCCCAGAGCGTGTTGTTGTTTATTTAAATGAACAGAAGGTCTCATCTATTACTGCTGCTGCCGTATTGGCCGATGAATTTGCGTTAACGCACAAAAGTGCCTTTTCTCCTCCAATTCGGCGGGATCCAGTTCCCAGCAGGAGAGTTAGGTCCCCCAGAAGTGTTCGCCGTGACCCCACTGCTGTGTCGGAACAGCGAGAATGTTTCTATTGCCATGAGATAGGACACCTCATCGCCAACTGCCCCACTCTTAAAAAGAAAGAGCTGTCCAAAAATGCCAAAACACCCTCACCGGTTGGTCTGATTCACACCAAATCCACATCTATTCCTCCTCAGCCCTCAGTCGAGTGTGAGGAGATCGATGAAGATTTCCGTCCGTTTGTGACCAAGGGCTCTGTTTCTTTAGTGGGTGAGGCAGATAGCGTCCCAATTACTATCCTCCGGGATACCGGTGCAAAACAAACAATCATTCGTGAAGGTGTCCTGCCTTTTTCGGCTGACTCATATTATGGCGCAGATACTCTGGTGTGGGGAGTAGAGTTGACTGCGGTGCGTGCGCCTCTCCATTTTGTCCAGCTAACCTCTCCAGTCGTGTCAGGCAAATTCAAAATTGCTGTGAGGCCCCAGCTGCCGATAGCTGGCATTGACTTAATTCTTGCAAATGATGTGGCGGGGGGGAAAGTTTTTCCGTCCCCGGTAGTTACTGACGACCCGACCTTCACGGTTTGCGTCTCGCCCGCTGCGCTAGACTCGCCCCCTCTGTTTCCTGTGTGTGCCGTCACTCGTGCGCAGGCACGTAAAAATGCTGACTGTGTGGAATTACGTGACTCTTTTCTGTGTGATTTTGTTCAGACGGGCACAATCCCCGAAACTTCTGAGTGTGTGGATTTAGGTGACTCTTTAAGTGATTCTGTTCAGACAAGCGCAGCCCACAAAAATGGTGACGTAAAATGTAACGTGTCTGTTGAGCTTTGCCCCGATGAGTGTCTGAAAATGCCAGTAGATAGGGAGCATCTCATTAGAGAACAGCAAACTGACCCCACTTTAACATACTGTCTGTCCCAGGTAAATAAGCAATCCCCTGATAAGACTGTGACTTACCTTCTGGATGATGGTGTTCTGATGCGCTGTTGGTCTTCGAGTGTTACACATGAGTCCGTGCGACAAATTGTAGTCCCAAAGATTCTCCGCTTGCAGGTCTTGACTCTGTCCCATGATCATTGTCTGTCTGGTCATTTAGGTATCAGCAAAACCTATAAACGCATTTTGCGTTATTTCTTCTGGCCCGGCTTAAAGTCGGATGTGGTTAAGTTTTGTCGTTCGTGCCACACCTGCCAAGTCTCTGGTAAACCGAACCAAAAGATTCCTGCTGCTCCACTGCATCCCATTCCAGTAATTTGTGAACCATTTGAGCATGTCATTGTTGATTGCGTTGGGCCTTTACCAAAAACCAAGTCTGGTCACCAGTACATCCTCACGGTGATGTGTGCAGCCACCCGTTATCCTGAGGCTATCCCGCTGCGCACACTGAAGGCCCGTGCCATTGTCAAAGCACTTGTAAAGTTCTTCTCCACATTTGGTCTTCCCAAACGCATCCAAAGCGACCAAGGCACAAATTTCATGTCTAAGATTTTCGCTCAGGTAATGTCTGAATTAAATGTCAAACACCAAACGTCCAGTGCCTATCATCCAGAGAGTCAAGGTGCCCTAGAAAGGTTTCACCAGACGCTTAAAAGTATGCTTCGCAAATTCTGCACGGAGTCGAACCGTGAATGGGATGAAGGGTTGCCTTTGATGATGTTTGCTGTGCGGGAAACTCAACAGGAGTCCTTGGGTTTCAGTCCCGCTGAGTTAGTTTTTGGTCACACTGTGCGCGGTCCTCTGCGCCTGTTGCGGGAGCGGTGGCTCTCCCACCAGTCCAGTGGCCAGAACATTTTGGATTATGTCAGTTCATTTCGGGAGAGATTACATCACGCTTGTGAAATGGCCCGTGAGTCTCTCTCCTCTGCTCAGTCCAAAATGAAGCAAAATTTTGATAAGAAAACTGTGGTGCGTTCTTTTCAGCCAGGTGACCGTGTTTTAGTTTTGTTACCTGTTGGCGGCTCTGTAATACAGGCAAAATTCTCCGGCCCATATGTAATTGACCGCAAAATCAGTGACACAGATTATGTGATCCAAACCCCCGATCGTAAAAGGAAAACTCGTGTGTGCCACATCAACATGCTCAAACAGTATGTTGACCGCGCATCAAGTGCCTCGTCGCCGGTAGTCTCTCCGGTAGCCTCCGTCGCTGTCTCCCGGCCCGCTTATGACCCAAAAGATGACGGGCTGGATGACATTGGCGCTTCTGTTTTATGTGCTCGCCTGTGTAACACTGAGATTTTGTCCAATTTAGATGCCCATTTGGCACACTTGTGTGATTCGGCCAGAGGTGACATTAGTAAGCTCATCCAAAATTTCCCAAAACTTTTCGGTGGTACTCCCACCCAAACACACGTACTGTCTCACGACATTGACGTAGGGAATCACAAACCCATAAAACAGCACGCATATCGTGTCCATCCAACCAAACGTGCTGTAATGCAAAAAGAGGTAAAGTATCTCTTGGAGAATGGTTTTGCTGTTCCCAGTTGTAGTCCCTGGAGTTCACCATCGTTGTTGGTGCCAAAATCCGATCAGACCCCCCGTTTTTGCAATGATTATCGGAGGCTGAATAGCATCACCAAACCCGATTCATTTCCTCTCCCGCGCATGGACGATTTGGTCGACCGCGTGGGCTCGGCCAAATTTGTCACTAAATTGGACCTCCTTAAAGGATATTGGCAAGTTCCACTTACACCCCGTGCCTCTGAAATTAGTGCCTTTGTCACCCCGGATCATTTCCTGCAATACACCGTCATGCCGTTTGGTCTACGGAACGCACCTGCCACTTTCCAGCGGCTGATGAATACAGTGTTGTGTGGCGTTGAAAATTGTGGTGTATATTTAGATGACATTGTTGTGTATTCATCCACCTGGTCTGAACATTTGGACACTCTCTGTGACGTCTTCACCCGGCTGCAAAACGCTTCCCTCACCCTCAACTTGGCCAAGTGTGAGTTTGGGAAGGCTGTTGTAACATATCTGGGCAAGCAAGTGGGACAGGGTTGCGTTAGCCCTGTCTCTTCCAAAGTGCAGGCCATTCTGAATTTCCCAGCTCCTCAAACGCGCCGTGAACTCCGCCGTTTTCTGGGGATGGCTGGATACTATAGGGCCTTCTGTAAAAACTTTGCTGACGTCACAGCTCCGTTGACAGGTTTAGTTAGTCCTAAAACCCCTTTTCAGTGGTCGGGGGAATGTCAGTCCGCTTTTGAGGCTGCTAAAGCTCTCCTCTGCAGTGCCCCTGTGCTCGCTGCTCCCAACTTTGCGCGTCCGTTTAAGTTGGAAGTGGATGCCAGTGCGCATGGAGCGGGCGCAGTGCTCTTGCAGGAGGATGACAGTGGCATTGACCATCCTGTAGCCTATTTCTCCAAAAAGTTCAACAAACACCAGTTGCACTATAGCACGATTGAGAAGGAGGCCCTGTCTTTGTTGTTGGCTCTCCAGCATTTTTCTGTTTATGTTAGCTCCAGCCCAGTGCCCACTGTCGTTTTCTCCGACCACAACCCACTCGTTTTTTTGTTCCGGATGCAGAATAGCAACCAACGCCTTATGCGCTGGTCTCTTTTACTTCAGGATTTTGATGTTGAAATTCGTTATAAGAAGGGTTTAGACAATATTATGGCTGATGCACTGTCTCGCTCCTAGTTAGTGTAAAAAAAAAAAAAAAAAAAAAAAAATCAGACATGTTCTGTAGGGGGAACATGTTTGATTTTCTTTGGGTGGGGAGGTGTTATGACCAGGGGTCATGTATCTGTTGTGTTTACTTTTTGTTGTGTGCTGACAGCTCTTTCTCTCCCCTCCCTCTCTGCATCAGAAATCAGCTGTCTGTTTTCATGAGCTGCAGGTGTGCGAGCCTCTCCCAGCTGACAATTAAAATGGTAAATATAACCACAAGTCAAAGTAAATTAAACAGTCTTCAACTAAATGCAAAATTTAGAGGAATTTGAATATGAATGTATTCTTCCATGTTTGGAAAAAAAAAAAAAAAAAAAATCTTTGTGTGTTGACTAATTAAGGTGGAAACTTTTTCCATTTGTGGCACCCCCTAGGGATGCAACACAACATCCTTGGACGCATACGCTCAGTGAACACTCCTGACCAGATATCTCAAATTTCAGGTTGATATCTGAGTGAGTTCATGAGTTACTGCAAGTTTTGTAAAATTCGTCTTGCCTCCAAATTCTAAACCGAGACTACAGGGAAACTTTATTGATTATCAAAATGCCCACAAAATGTGTTAGAGGATCAGTGAAGAAAACTGTTTTAGACAAAATGCAAAATAGCAGGAAATCTACTCTGGTGGATATGGGGGAGACTTACACTAAGAAATGCATCTTCACCCTGGAAATCCTGGAAAAAAATGTGTTGCTGCCATGTACAGTTCAGCACTTATGGGCCAAAATGTAAATATGACAGCGCCACCATGTGGCCCAATAAGTATAATTTTGTTTTCCTGAGTTGTGGGTGAGATTTCCAACCGAGCTGCAAAGTTTTGCAAACCAAGAAAGCCAGAATAATCCAAACAACCATAAGAGGGCTCCAGTACCTTTGCTGCTTTGACTCCTAATTATGGCATAAATTGTGACTATTCCAACAAAAAGTGTGTAAAGGTCCGTTGGACACTGGACAGGGTTGACAAGGCAGGTAGAAATGCAGGGCCTCTAGAAGAACCTGAACTGAGAATGAGCTGTTCTGACTGGGTAGACAAAGCTGATAACAGCTCTTAGCTGAATAGTTAGAATCAGGGGTGTTGTTGGGATCTGAAGACGTCAGATTAGTCCAGTCAGTCACCATTAGGGCTGGGTATTGCCCAGGGCCGGCCTGTGGCATAGGCAGTATAGGCAAATGCTAAGGGCGCCATCTGCTGGAGGGGCGCCGCTAGCGGCCAGAGGGGCGCCGGCTGTGTGTGCCTTTTATTATAAACGGGTGCTTCCCATCCTTAAATGTGATTGGCTGAGCCGTGTTCCATGCCGTTGTAAAATCAGTGTAACCCACTGGCAGACCGCAGCACAAAATATCCCTGCGCCAGTGTTAACGGACATAGCGTTGCCTAGCAACCAACTACTCTGCGCTCCACTTCCTCATTTGGTTACATTTGTTTCAAGACTTTTGTAAACAAAATGTCAGACTTTGTAGTGAATTTTGATTTGCTGGGTGGCCATGAAACATTTTATTACTTCTTCCCCTCTGAAACTCCAACTCTACTACATTCAAAATCCAACTTCTTCCAAACAAAAAAAAAAAGAAAAAGAAAAAAAAGAAAATCAGGGCTGGCATTAAAACATTCGGGGCTTAAGCCCAACACATGTTGTTAAAATGATGGATTGAAGTAGTGCTGAATAATGGAGGGTACAATATGTTTACAACAGACCCAGGCATTTGTAGCAATTTGTAGAGTTGGCCTGATAAATATTCAGAATACCAAGTGGAGCAGAGAGAGAAGGAGCTGAATGATCTTCATGCAGCCTGCATGGCTAACAGTTCTCATCTCTTCTGTAAATGGTAAAATGTCAGACGTTTGGTCCTGTGGGTACTTGGCATTGCAATGTTACTATATCTAATAAAAGGGTATATCACTCTGTTATAAAAATTAACACTAGTTCTGTTGTTTATCAGGGTCTGATTTTACCGATAATGCCAAAACCTGTAGCTGTTTTAGATGATTTATACAGTATGTGAGGTTTCCAAGTTATTGGTACATCTGTGAGAGAGACTAAAGAAGAAGGAAATCTGTTTTGTCCACCAACAGAGAAAGTCCCAAAGCCCACGGTGGCACTGGAGCCACTGTCTTGTTCTCCCTCCTCACCGCCCTGCGCTCTGAGCTGTAATGGAGGGATCCCAGAGGCTGAACCAATCACCTACAGCTGGAGGCGAGATACAGGAGACTGGACTGAGTCAAGTAAACTGATGGACATCACCAACGATGACGACCATGTTGAAAATTTCTTCTGCCAAATGAAGAATCCAGTTAGTGAGGAAGAGAGCGAGCCATGGAAGAATGTATTCTACAAAGGTCTGTAGTTTACTCTGCACAGTAAAATGAATAAGAGTTTAACATTTTGTCAGCACACACATGCAGGATTAGCTGTTTGGTGGTATTGATATATTTTCCAGTGGTAATCTGGTTTGTGAATTGTGACTTGACTTTGAAGGAAGACTAACACATTTTTAGCGCTGACTCAGCCTTTGTTTTTAAACAGATAGAAAGCAGCTTTACGTTGCTGTGGCAGTTGGGGTGGTGGCTGCAGTTATTCTGGTTGTTATTATTGGTGAGTATTTTTATTTGATTTCTTATAAGTTACTTGAGCTCCTTTTGTTCCAAGTCCCTAATCAACACATATGCAAGGTTATGAAGAATTACATTTCCCTAGTGATCATTGTGTGTGTGTGTGTGTGTGTGTGTGTGTGTGTGTGTGTGTGTGTGAAGCTGCAGACAGACCAACAAAAATATGACAACCTGCATTAATGAAGTATTTCCACTGTGTGCTTGTGCTTCATTTCAGCTTTCATAACACGAAGGTTCGTTTCATTACGTGGTGGATCTGTCAGTGAACTATGTAAGTGTTTCCCACAAAACCACTGAAACAAAAACATGTTAACATGAGTTTTTCACCTGCCTTGGTCTCTGTCTCTGTGGAAAAACTAACAACAGGACATGGAAAAGATCAGCAGGTGGAAACACAATCATTTTATCCAAAGAAAAATGAAGAGGGAGTGGATCAAGATATTTTATGGAAGTATTTAGTTTTAGGTTTTGAACTTGTGACAGTTAAAGTGATCAAATTAGTGGCTTTACTCAAAGACTTTCCTCACCCACAGTAAGCAGTGTAGCTGTAATTAGTAACTTTCCAGGGCACTCAAAGCAGCACCAGTAATAGTTTTGTAGCTTTTCTGTGCATTTAAAACAGTAAAGAAATTTTAAGTATAAATCTTAATTTATGTAATGTTAGTGTTTTACTGTATTATTGTGTATTATTTGAGTGTTGAAAAGCAAAACTTGATTTGGTTCATAGGTAAGGTGATTTGAATGTTTTGCATTGTTTTCACAAATTGAAGAATGCATTAAATCTATGGCACAGTGTTGGACTGCAAACACAAGTTTGTTGCTGTTGATATATTTTCCAGTGGTAATCTGGTTTGTGAACTGTGGCTTGACTTTGAAGGAAGACTAACAGAGTTTTAGCACTGACTAAGCCTTTGTTTTTAAACAGTTAGACTCTCATATTACTTTAATCTGCTGACTTGGGTGATGACTGCAGTTCTTCCGTTTTTTTCACTGGGTTTTGGTGAGTATTTTTATTTGATTTGTTGTCAGTAACGCATATGCAAGGTTATGAAGAGTTACACCTTCCTGTTCAGTGTGTGTGTGTGTGTGCGCGCGCGTGTGTGTGTGTGCGCGCGCGCGTGTGTGTGTGCGCGCGCGCGTGTGTGTGTGTGCGCGCGCGTGTGTGTGTGTGCGCGCGCGCGTGTGTGTGTGCGCGCGCGCGTGTGTGTGTGTGTGTGTGCGCGCGCGCGTGTGTGTGTGTGTGTGTGTGTGTGAAGCTGCAGTGTGTGTGTGTGTGTGTGTGTGAAGCTGCAGACAGAACAACACAAATCCTTTTGTTCCAAGTCCCTAATCAACACATATGCAAGGTTATGAAGAATTACACTTCCCTGGTGATCATTGTGTGTGTGTGTGTGTGTGTGTGTGTGTGTGTGTGTGTGTGTGTGTGTGTGTGTGTGTGTGTGTGTGTGTGTGTGTGTGTGTGTGAAGCTGCAGACAGACCAACACAAATATGACAACATGCATTAATGAAATATTTCCACTGTGTGCTTGTGCTTCATTTCAGCTGTTATAGCAGGAAGGTTCTTTTCATTTGACAGTGAAATAGGTAAGTGTTTCCCACAAAAGCACTGAAATTAAAAAAAAAAAAAAAACATGTTAACATGAGTTTTTCACCTGCCTTGGTCTTTTCACCAGCAGCATTTGGTTGTTGTTGCGTCCTTTACATCTGCAGTAAAACTCACAAACTGAGGTGAGACAGGGATTAGCCTGCAGGTGTTGCATGCTAATTTCTATCCATTCTGACCTTAAAATGAAACTAAAACTCTGGACAGCCTCCGATGTAAAATAATTCTATTACTTTTCTTCATGTTTCTTCTTAATGTTTATGCACCTCCAGATAGCAACAGGGTCTTCTACAAAAAATATTTGATCTACGAGCATTCCAGTCTGCTGGAGTTCTTATTTGTGCTGGTGATTTTAAGATTATTCTTAATCAAAGTCTTGATACAACTAATCAAAACTGGAAAATCACCACCACAGAAAGATGGGTTAATAAAAAATTGATGTCTGGAAAGATTTTCACTGTTTGGATAGATAGTACAAGTTTTTTTTCAAATCGTCATAATGTTTATTCAAGGACTGATTATATTTTCATGCAAAAATCTGAAAGGCACAGGCTAAAAGAATGTGAGATAAGCTCGGGAGAAATATCAAACCACTCAACTATTTATTTAAAATTAGATTCAGATAGCAGACCAAAATCATCAACATGGAAGCTAAATAGAAGTGTGCTGAATAACAGTGGGTTTAAGAAAAGATTGAAAAACAAATTACAGCCATATTTGAAGGATAATGATAATGGAAATGTAAACCCTGTAATACTATGGGATGCAGCCAAAGCAGTCGTGTGGTGAAAAATGATTTCCGAAACTGCATGTGCTGGAAAGATGAAAGCTCAAAAACTATCAGACCTACATAAACAGCTTCTGGATCTTGAAGTACAACACAGTCAAAATATGGACTCACACTTAAAGGCCCCATGCTGTCCACTTTTCCAGGGTTTTATTTTAACTGTTGATATCCCTGCATGATGTTTTTGTGGTTTTGAGGACCTGTGGTCTGATAAATATAGTTTCACAGCTCCTCTCTCTTTTGCCTTTATCCCGGAGCTCTGGCAGCGCGGTTCGTTTAGCCAATCAGAAGAGCGAATCAGCCCCTCTCCACTGATTGGCTGACTGTTTTCTGAATGACATATGGTCGGGCCAATCAACCGACGTCACTGCACAATGCATTCTGGGACATGAACAATAGAGCAAGAGAAAAACGGAGCCAACGAGATACAGTAACTATTTGAAAACTTGTCGAAAGCAAGTTATCATCTTATGTAAGGTTGTCATGGCTACCGCTGAGCGTGATGTTATACAACCGTACGTACTTGAGCCCGACTCCGATCCCGAACCACAGACGAAGCCGGGATTGTGTTGCTATGGTGATGGCGATGGCGCATGGACGCAGCGGCCCCTCCAGGGATCAACAAGAGTGAATGTTTCAAATGTTTTGCTGAACCCAGACGCTCAGGTTGCATAACCTACAGCCGAGAGACTTTACTAAACATCAGGGTAAAGCATGCTGCAAGAACTGAGGCACTCTGCTTTGATGTGGACACACTACGCCAGCATGGGATTTTACCTGCGTCTCCACCGGCCGTCACCAGGGAGAGGAGGGAGCGCAAGCGGTGCAAACGTAAACAAAGGAGGGGGAAGAGAGCCGGGATCCACTAGGCTGACTTTACCCATCACTCGGGGATCCCAAGTGAGAAACGCTATCTCATTTTGTGTGCACTGCTGCTGTATGTGCAGCTAAATGACAATAAAGCTTGATTTGATTTGATTGTGTCGGGTTGATAAAACAGTCGGCGCTGAAATGAGCCCAACAGACGAGCAAATTGGACTAAAACCCTGCGGGACCCGTGAAACCGGGACCCTGAGCGTGATGGTTTACGACCGTACGATCCCGAACCACAGACAGCAGGAGAAACCAAACCACCTCAAATCTGTTTATGACAAGATGTTTCAGAATGGTACGTTATTTTTGTTAAATATGTTGTGAACTTCTTGCTCGGGGAGTTGAAGCTAACTGGCTGAGCTCGATGGCTTGGTAGCTTGTAGCCCGAGGAGCGTAAACAAACTGTCTGAGTTGGCTGGCTTGAGAGTTGGTTACCTGGGGAGGGAAGGCGGGCTGTGGGCGGAGTCACTGACATCATGATACAGACTGACATCAGGAAATTCCAGGAAGTGAAATCTGCTCGTTTTACAGGGACAGTTTCAAAAAACGGACTGTGTGCACTTCTCTATTTATCATAGGTGAAATACATGGGACAATATTTATGTGGCCCCAAGACCTTCCCTATCACGCAAAAACAATGAAAATTTCATTTTCAGGCCATGGGGCCTTTAATCCTTCAAATGAGACCAGTTAAAAAAGAGAGGGGTAAGATTTACACTGTAGTAGAGAAAAGCTTGGATTTACAAAACAGATATTATGACCTGGCTCTAAAGGCTCTGGGTTATTATCTTGGAGGCTGAGAAAGCAACAGTCTGAAAATACAGTTTATAAAATTAGGGATCCTATTTTTAAGACAATCATGACATCGATGAGAGGGAATACAAAAAGCATTTGAACATTTTTATCAGTCTCTGTACACCCAGCCTAAACCATTTGATCTCTGTTAGACTGAAGAATTCCTGAGCCAGTGTGAGCTGCCCTCTTTGGTCAAACTACATAATTATAAGTTAACAAAAGAAATAACACTAGAAGAAACTGACAGGGAGATCTCCTCGATGAAATCCTGCAAATATCCAGTGATTGATGGATTTCCGGCAGTATAGTATCAATCATTGAACTTTAATTAAAACTTTAATTATACATTGAGGGAGGGGCTTTTCTCTCCATCTTGGAGGGAGGCTATTATCTCGGTAATTCCAAAAGAGGGAAAGGATTTAATGGAATGTGGGGCAAATAGTCCGATCAGTGTTTTTAAATCAAGATAATAAATTTTATGTAGCTATTTTAACTCAAAGAATGGAGGAAGTGATGCCCTTATTGACAGAGGAGGATCAGACTGGATTTAATGGAGGTAGGCAGACCCAGGATAACATTAGGAGGAGCCTCCACACAATTGAATATATAAAAAAGAAAAAACTCAGAGCTGTTTGACTTAGTTTGGATTCCAAAAAAGCTTTTGACTCCGTGGGATGAGCAGTTCTTTACAAAGTAATGGAAAAGTTTGGTTTTCATGAAAAGTTCATTAAGAGCATTAAAACACTGTATAAATCCCCACTGGTCAGATTTAAAGTTCACGGAGGTCTGTCTAAAACCAGATATTTGCAACAAGGTTGTCGACAGGGTTGTCCAGCCAGCCCTGGACTATTTAATTTATTTATCAAACTGCTCACTCAGGCAATAAGACAAGGTCCAGAAGTGGAAGGTATTGCAATAAGAGAAACAGAATATAAGATGTGCCTTTTTGCCGACGATATCTTGGTCAGTATAAAGAATCCAGAATTGGGACAAAGAGACAAAGGTGATGTTCTCTGGGAAAACAGAGATACATACCTTACACAAAGAGATGACAACCTGTTTTGAATGCCCCCCATGTCTTCAATGATATTGGAAAAAACAAAGTAAATCATTTTTTAAAAAGAATTCCTTGCACTCAAAGCAGTACCAGTAACAGTTGTGTTGCTTTTCTGTGCATTTAAAACAGTAAAGAATGAAAAAAATCACATGTATGTGAAGGTCAGAGGTGATTTGAATGTTATGCATTGTTTTCACAAATTGAAGAATGCATTAAATCTATGGCACAGTGTTGTACTGCAAACACAAGTTTGTTGCTGTTGATATATTTTCCAGTGGTAATCTGGTTTGTGAACTGTGGCTTGACTTTGAAGGAAGACTAACACATTTTTAGCACTGACTAAGCCTTTGTTTTTAAACAGGTACACTAATGCTTTCCCTTGGTGTGCTGGTTGGGGTGATGGCTGCAGTTCCTCTGTTTATTTGGCTGGTTAATTGTAAGTATTTTTATTTGATTTGTTGTAAGTAACCTGCTTTCCATTTGTTCCAACTTCCTAGTCAACACAAATGCAAGTTTATGAAGAGTTACACTTTCCTGTTCATTGTGTGTGTGTGTGTGTTGTGTGTGTGTGTGTGTGTGTGTGTGTGTGTGTGTGTGTGTGTGTGTGTGTGTGTGGGTATATGTGAAGCTGCAGGCAGACAAGCTAAAATATGACAACATGCATTCATTCAATATTTCCACTGTGTGCTTGTGCTTCATTTCAGCTGTTATATCAGGAAAGATCTTTTGATTTCGTAGCAGAAATGGCAGCGAAACCTTTAAGTGTTTGCCACAAAAGCATTGAAACAAAAACATGTTAACATGAGTTTTTCACCTGCCTTGGTCCAGAGGTAATCTGGTTTGTGAACTGTGGCTTGACTTTGATGGAAGACTAACAGACTTTTAGCACTGACTAAGCCTTTGTTTTTTAACAGATATATCTTCACTTTCCCTTGGTGTGGTGGCTGTGGTGCTGGCTGTAGTTTCTCTGGGTTGTTCTCTGGGTTCTGGTGAGTATTTTTATTTGATTTGTTGTCAGTAACCTGCGTTCCATTTGTTCCAACTTCCTAATCAACACATATGCAAGGTTATGAAGAGTTACACTTTCCTGTTCATTGTGTGTGTGTGTGTGTGTGTGTATGTGTGTATGTGTGTATGTGTGTGTGTGTGTGTGTGTGTGTGTGTGTGTGTGTGTGTGTGTATGTGTGTGTATGTGTGTATGTGTGTATGTGTGTGTATGTGTGTATGTGTGTATGTGTGTATGTGTGTATGTGTGTGTGTGTGTGTGTGTGTGTGTGTGTGTGTGTGTGTGTGTGTGTGCCTACAGACAGACAAGCTAAAACATGACAGCATGTATTAATGAAATATTTCCACTTTGTGTTTGTGCTTCATTTCAGCTGTTCTATCAGGAAAGGTCTTTTCATTACGTGGTGGATTTGACAGTGAAATAGGTAAGTGTTTCCTACAAAAGCATTGAAATAAAAACATGTTAACATGAGTTCTTCACCTGCCTTGGTCTCTGTCTCTGGGGAAAAACTAACAACAGGACATGGAAAAGATCAGCAGGTGGAAACACAATCATTTTATCCAAAGAAAAATGAAGAGGGAGTGGATCAAGATATTTTATGGAAGTATTTAGTTTTAGGTTTTGAACTCGTGACAGTTAAAGTGATCAAATTAGTGGCTTTACTCAAAGACTTTCCTCACCCACAGTAAGCAGTGGAGCTGTAATTAGTAACTTTCCAGGGAACTCAAAGCAGTACCAGTAATAGTTGTGTTGCTTTTCTGTGCATTTAAAACGGCAAAGAATGAAAAAAATCACATGTATGTGAAGGTCAGAGTTCCTATTTATTGAACTTTGACCCACAGATTCATTTTCATATGTGATTAATTTATTTTAAGTATAAATCATACTTTATGTAATGTTAATGTTTTACTGTATTATTGTGTATTATTTGAGTGTTGAAAAGCAAAACTTGATTTGGTTCATACGTAAGGTGATTTGAATGTTTTGCATTGTTTTCACAAATTGAAGAATGCATTAAATCTATGGCACAGTGTTGTACTGCAAACACAAGTTTGTTGCTGTTGATATATTTTCCAGTGGTAATCTGGTTTGTGAACTGTGGCTTGACTTTGAAGGAAGACTAACACATTTTTAGCACTGACTAAGCCTTTGTTTTTAAACAGGTACACTAATGCTTTCCCTTGGTGTGCTGGCTGTGGTGATGGCTGCAGTTTCTCTGGGTTGTTCTCTGGGTTCTGGTGAGTATTTTTATTTGATTTGTTGTCAGTAACCTGCGTTCCATTTGTTCCAACTTCCTAATCAACACATATGCAAGGTTATGAAGAGTTACACTTTCTGGTATACATTTTGTGTGTGTGTGTGTGTGTGTGTGTGTGTCCGTGTGTGTGTGTGTGTGTGTGTGTGTGTGTGTGTGTGTGTGTGTGTGTGTGTGTGAAGCTGCAGACAGACCAACAAAAATATGACAACATGTATTAATGAAATATTTCCACTGTGTGCTTGTGCTTCATTTCAGCTGTTATATCAGGAAAGTTCTTTTCATTACGTGGTGGATTTGACAGTGAAACAGGTAAGTGTTTCCTACAAACCCACTGAAACAAAAGCATGTTAACATGAATTTTTCACCTGCCTTGGTCATTGTGTGTGTGTGTGTGTGTGTGTGCCTACAGACAGACAAGCTAACACATGACAACATGCATTAATGAAATATTTCCACTGTGTGCTTGTGCTTCATTTCAGATTTTATAATAGAATGTTTCAGTGAAATAGGTAAGTGTTTCCCACAAACCCACTGAAATAAAAACATGTTAACATGAGTTTTTCACCTGCCTTGGTCTCTGTCTCTGGGGAAAAACTAACATCAGGACATGAAAAAGATCAGCACGTGGAAACACAATCATTTGATCCTAAGAAAAATGAAGAGGGAGTGGATCAAGATATTTTATGGAAGTATTTAGTTTTAGCTTTTGAACTCGTGACAGTTAAAGTGATCAAATTAGTGGCTTTACTCAAAGACTTTCCTCACCCACAGTTAGCAGTGGAGCTGTAATTGGTAACTTTCCAGCTCCTGAAAACATTCCTGTTTGAACTCAAGTGCTCCAGCAATGTGAGGTCACTGATTGGATGTGGCCAGAAGTGCAACATGTCTGAAAGTTTCCGCCCCTAGAGGGCAGCGCAGCACAAGTTTTCTGCTGCTGTTGACTCCCTCTTTAAAGGGAACTGCATGCATTGCTAGTGTGGGAATGAATTGACTGACATGTCAGGGTTTACAGATGTTACCTACTTGTTACAGATGTTGATTCTCTAGTCAGCCATTCACCTCAGCATCAACATGATACTGACAATGCTATAAAGTGACTGAGCACACTCCTGCATTCACCTAACCCACACCTTCAGCTTCAAACAGCACCTCCAGGTTGTCATTAGGACTCAACACTGACCTGCAGGAAAATGGTTTTCCTTCAGTTTCCACAGTGGCAGTCAGATTCCCAGTTTGCACACGGTGGTTTTTAGAATAAAATTGAAGTAAAGCAGTAGGAATTTAGCAGCTGAAGTAAAAGGCCAGTTCCCACAGACACCAGCAGCATTTGGTTGTTGTTGCGTCCCTCACGTCTGCAGTAAAACTCACAAACTGAGGTGAGACAGGGATTAGCCTGCAGGTGTTGCATGTTAATGAGGGAGTCTGGACTTAGAATGACCTAAAAATGACAGATATCTTTTAAAAGTCTTCATGGTGGCAAGGAAAAAGGCCATAACAAATCATTGGCTTCATAGGGAACCTCCAACTGTCAGTCAATGGAAAGATAGAATTAAAAACATTCAGTGGATGGAACAGATGACCTTCAGCTTAAGACTGCAAAGAGACAAAGGTGATGCTCTCTGGGAAAACAGAGATATATACCTTACACAAAGAGATGACAACCTGTTTTGAATTCTCTATAAAAATCAATCAACATTCTGTTTTAGTTTCTGGTGAAATCCTTCTTTCCTCACTCTCTCTCTCCCCCATAGGCGGAGTTTGCGGGGGGGGGGGGGGGGGGGGGGGGGGGGGGGGGGCAGGGGAGGCATTGCCCCCCCTAGCGTCTGAAATGTGTCACTACATTGAGTCAAAAATAGGTCCAATATTTTTTTTTTCCTGTATACATATCTATAAACATTTAAGCAATGCAATAAAATAAGATTATTTTCAGAAATAAATCTGAATTACATTATGTTTGGTATTGTAATAAATACAATAATAATAAAAAAAAAAAGTTTGCCCCCCCCAGCGCAAATTTCAAACTCCGCCTATGCTCTCCCCATATTTTATTTGCAATTTGTATGTATAATATTTGTTTTTATGTATTTTATATATTTCTTCATCACCTTTTTTAGTTTTGTATTTCTCTGCTTTTGATTTACTGTTCATATAAAACTTAACTAAAACTCTGCAGCCAATGACAGAGCACCATCACTTTCTAATGATCCAGGCAAGTGTCCATGACTTCTATGACACTGGAAAATACACAAGTAAAAATAATAATTTAAAAAAAAAAAAAAAACATTCTTAGCAATAAAAGCAGTACCAGTAATAGTTTTGTTGCTTTTCTGTGCATTTAAAACAGTAAAGAATGAAAAAAATCACATATGTGAAGGTCAGAGGTGATTTGAATGTTTTGCATTGTTTTCACAAATTGAAGAATGCATTAAATCTATGGCACAGTGTTTTACTGCAAACACAAGTTTGTTGTGGAAGGTATTGCAATAAGAGAAACAGAATATAAGATGTGCCTTTTTGCCGACGATATCTTGGTCAGTATAAAGAATCCAGAATTGGGACAAAGAGACAAAGGTGATGTTCTCAGGTAAGTAAACAGGTAAGTGTTTCCCACAAACCCACTGAAATATAAAACATGTTAACATGAGTTTTTCACCTGCCTTGGTCTCTGTCTCTGGGGAAAAAACAACATCAGGACATGGAAAAGATCAGCAGGTGGAAACACAATCATTAAAAGGCCAGTTCCCACAGACACCAGCAGCATTTGGTTGTTGTTGCGTCCCTCACGTCTGCAGTAAAACTCACAAACTGAGGTGAGACAGGGATCAGCCTGCAGGTGTTGCATGCTAATTTCTATCTATTCTGACCTTAAAATGAAACTAAAACTCTGGACGGCTTCCGGTTGAGCGACGTAGATAGCTGCGTAAAAATTCAGATCTAGACTTAACTGCTAAAAATTCCCCTGTAATCAAGGTCATTGAGCTTGAAAGCTTTTTTTCTAAGCTAGGCAATGGAAGGGGAAAAAGAAAAGGGCCGAAATCAGTCACTAAGAAGTCATAAAAAGGGAGAACTGTTGAGAGAAGACATTTACTCAGACGTAGTGATGGGTCGTTCGTGAATGAACCGTCTCTAAGAGCCGGCTCTTTGAAGTGAACGACGGGAGCCGGCCCCTGATTGGGAGTCGCTTTATTTCCCCCTTCTCTCTCTCACTTTTTTTCTCTTCAAGCCGCACGTGATTGGTCAATATGTGCGGTGTCGTCTCTGTCTGTGCTGAACAGAGGAGGGAGGAGCGGCAGTTACACACACACAGCACACACACACGAACAGGACAACAGGAGGGAGGGAGACGAGAGAGAAAGAGAGCAAGGGGCCACAAGGAGAGACAACACGAACGCGCTGGGAAGGTGTACTTAAGAAAATGAGTGACAGCAGGAAAAGGAGTAAAATATGGACCCATTTCAGTTTTATTTACAATGCAAAGGCAGAGTGTAGAGTCTGCAAGAAAAAAATCTCTTATCGAGCCAGCTCCACAAACAACCTGCACAGGCACATGACAACTGTCCAGCCATCAGTGCAATGGGAAGAAAAAACACAAGCAATCGAACCTGATATTAATGAAGGTGAAGTGTGTCGACTGCAACTGTTGCTGCTGCTGCTGCTGCTGCTGCTGCTGCTGCTGCTGCTGCTGCAGTGTCTACAACAAATATCCAGGGACTGATGGATTTCCAGCAGAATGGTATAAATCATTGAGGGAGCGTTTACTATCAATATTACACAAAATCTTTAATTATACATCGAGGGAGGGGCTTTTCCCTCCATCTTGGAGGGAGGCTATTATCTCGGTAATTCCAAAAGAGGGGAAAGGATTTAATGGAATGTGGGGCAAATAGTCCAATCAGTGTTTTTAAATCAAGATAATAAATTTTATGTAGCTATTTTAACTCAAAGAATGGAGGAAGTGATGCCCTTATTGACAGAGGAGGATCAGACTGGATTTATTGGAGGTAGGCAGACCCAGGATAACATTAGGAGGAGCCTCCACACAATTGAATATATAAAAAAGGAAAAACTCAGAGCTGTTTGACTTAGTTTGGATTCCAAAAAAGCTTTTGACTCCGTGGGATGGGCAGTTCTTTACAAAGTAATGGAAAAGTTTGGTTTTCATGAAAAGTTCATTAAGAGCATTAAAACATTGTATACATTCCCACTGGTCAGATTTAAAGTTCACGGAGGTCTGTCTAAAACCAGATATTTGACGACAGGCAGGGGCGAAAATCCCATTTCATTATTTGGGGGGGACAATAAACAGCAACATTTCACAGAGTAATTCCTGGAGGGGACATGAAAAAATTGCTGTCTGGCACGACTGTACCTCCCTCTTTCTCTCTTACACTCCTTTGAAACTTGCTGTACAGTGTTGAGCCCTCAGCATGTTCATATGTTTTAAGGGGATATAAATGAAATGAATGAAATGAAACTATGCCACAAAATGATGCAACTTAAAATGCACAGCCCTGATACATTTAAATTATAAACTGTAACTGTGGGCCTGTATATAACAAATTCTGCTGTCAGAGTGTACAAGTCCAGAACAGTTATCCTGACACTAATGACAAACAAAACTGCTTGAAAGTCGGCTGAAAATTCAGAAAGTTGGGAGATTTTAATTGGAGGTTTTTAACATCAGAACTGAACAATACTTGATTTAAAAAGAAAAGCAAAACTTGATTTGGTTCATAGGTAAGGTGATTTGAATGTTTTGCATTGTTTCCACAAATTGAAGAATGCATTAAATCTATGGCACAGTGTTGTACTGCAAACACAAGTTTGTTGCTGTTGATATATTTTCCAGTGGTAATCTGGTTTGTGAACTGTGGCTTGACTTTGAAGGAAGACTAACACATTTTTAGCACTGACTAAGCCTTTGTTTTTAAACAGGTACACTAATGCTTTCCCTTGGTGTGCTGGTTGGGGTGATGGCTGCAGTTTCTCTGTTTATTTGGCTGGTTAATTGTAAGTATTTTTATTTGATTTGTTGTAAGTAACCTGCGTTCCATTTGTTCCAACTTCCTAGTCAACACAAATGCAAGTTTATGAAGAGTTACACTTTCCTGTTCATTGTGTGTGTGTGTCTGTGTTTGTGTGTGTGTGTGTGTGTGTGTGTGTATGTGTGTGTGTGTGCCTATAGACAGACAAGATAAAACATGACAACATGCATTAATGAAATATTTCCACTGTGTGCTTGTGCTTCATTTCAGTTTTTATAAGAGTACGTGTCAGTGAAATAGGTAAGTGTTTTCCACAAACCCACTGAAACAAAAACATGTTAACATGAGTTTTTCACCTGCCTTGGTCTCTGTCTCTGGGGAAAAACTAACAACAGGACATGGAAAAGATCAGCAGGTGGAAACACAATCATTTATCCAAAGAAAAATGAAGAGGGAGTGGATCAAGATATTTTATGGAAGTATTTAGTTTTAGGTTTTGAACTCGTGACAGTTAAAGTGATCAAATTACTGGCTTTACTCAAAGACTTTCCTCACCCACAATAAGCAGTGGAGCTGTAATTAGTAACTTTCCAGCTCCTGAAAACATTCCTGTTTGAACTCAAGTGCTCCAGCGATGTGAGGTCACTGATTGGATGTGGCCTGAAGTGCAACATGTCTGAAAGTTTCAGCCCCTAGAGGGCAGCGCAGCACAAGTTTTCTGCTGCTGTTGACTCCCTCTTTAAAGGGAACTGCATGCGTTGTTAGTGTGGGAATGAATTGACTGACATGTCAGGGTTTACAGATGTTACTTACTTGATACAGATGTTGATTCTCTAGTCAGCCATTCACCTCAGCATCAACATGATACTGACAATGCTATAAAGTGACTGAGCACACTCCTGCATTCACCACCACACCTTCAGCTTCAAACAGCACCTCCAGGTTGTCATTAGGACTCAACACTGACCTGCAGGAAAATGGTTTTCCTTCAGTTTCCACAGTGGCAGCCAGATTCCCAGTTTGCACACGGTGGTTTTTAGAATAAAATTGAATAAAGCAGTAGGAATTTAGCAGCTGAAGTAAAAGGCCAGTTCCCACAGACACCAGCAGCATTTGGTTGTTGTTGCGTCCCTCACGTCTGCAGTAAAACTCACAAACTGAGGTGAGACAGGGATTAGCCTGCAGGTGTTGCATGCTAATTCGTATCCATTCTGACCTTAAAATGAAACTAAAACTCTGCAGCCAATGGCAGAGCACTATCACCTTCTCATGATCCAGGCAAGTCTCTATGGCTCCTATGACACTGGAAAATACACAAGTAAAAAATGTTTTAAAAACATTCTTAGTAATAAAAGCAGTACCAGTAATAGTTTAAAACAGTAAAGAATGAAAAAAATCACATGTGTGTGAAGGTCAGAGTTCCTATTTATTGAACTTTGACCCGCAGAGTCATTTTCAAATGTGATTCATTCATTTTAAGTATTAATCATAATTTATGTAATGATGGTGTTTTACTGTATTATTGTGTATTATTTGAGTGTTGAAAAGCAAAACTTGATTTGGTTCATCGGTAAGGTGATTTGAATGTTTTGCATTGTTTTCACAAATTGAAGAATGCATTAAATCTATGGCACAGTGTTGTACTGCAAACACAAGTTTGTTGCTATTGATATATTTTCCAGTGGTAATCTGGTTTGTGAACTGTGGCTTGACTTTGCAGGAAGACTAACAGAGTTTTAGCACTGACTAAGCCTTTGTTTTTTAACAGATAGACGTCTGCTTTTCCGTGGTGTGCTGGCTGTGGTGCTGGCTGTAGTTTCTCTGGGTTGTTCTCTGGGTTCTGGTGAGTATTTGTATTTGATTTGTTGTCAGTAACCTGCGTTCCATTTGTTCCAACTTCCTAATCAACACAAATGCAAGGTTATGAAGAGTTACACTTTCCTGTTCATTGTGTCTGTCTGTCTGTCTGTCTGTCTGTCTGTATGTATGTATGTGAAGCTGCAGGCAGACAAGCTAAAACATGACAACATGCATTAATGAAATATTTCCACTGTGTGCTTGTGCTTCATTTCAGCTGTTATAGCAGGAAAGGTCTTTTCATTACGCGGTGAATTTGACAGTGAAACAGGTAAGTGTTTCCCACAAAAGCATTGAAATAAAAACATGTTAACATGAGTTTTCACCTGCCTTGGTCTCTGTCTCTGGGGAAAAACTAACAACAGGACATGGAAAAGATCAGCAGGTGGAAACACAATCATTTTATCCAAAGAAAAACGAAGGGGGAGTGGATCAAGATATTTTATTCAAGTATTTAGTTTCAGCTTTTGAACTCGTGACAGTTGAAGTGATCAAATTAGTGGCTTTACTCAAAGACTTTCCTCACCCACAGTAAGCAGTGTAGCTGTAATTAGTAACTTTCCAGCTCCTGAAAACATTCCTGTTTGAACTCAAGTGCTCCAGCGATGTGAGGTCACTGATTGGATGTGGCCAGAAGTGCAACATGTCTGAAAGTTTCAGCCCCTGAAGCAGTGGTTCTCAAACTTTTTCTGTCACGCCCCCCTTTTGGAAGATGTGCTTTCTAACATAACAATAGAATGAAAAGTGCAATAACCTTTGTAGAACAACAATAATAACAACAAGTTCAGTCTGTGCTAAGGAAAACAACAAACAGACTTTTGGCAACAAAGATGAGCAAGTCATTTTGTGAGAGCTCAGTATCATCACAGTATCAGTGGCTGCAATGAGCCTGTTTTCCACTGCATCTCTTCTGAAAACATGAAGTGCAACCTATGCAAAAGAACAAAAACAAGTTGCTCTTTTTGTGACATACTTGCAAAACAGCAAATCCTCACTTAGTGACTGTGATTTGACAAAGCAATAAGCAGAATGTCTTTATTGCTGACAGTAGCCTCGTCCATTTGTAAGGCAAAACGAGTCTTTCAGTTTTTCTATGAGCTGATCTTCCAGGTCATTTGAAATGTCCCATATAGAGTTCTCATATTCTGCCCGAACCCGACCCGACCTGACCCGACCCGAAAATGTCGGGTCGGGCCTAAAATTTACGTGAATTGGGCGGGTCGGGTCGGGCTTCGGGTTCTGTGGGGAATTTTTTTTTTTTTTTTTTTTTTAAATAAAAAATAGAATTATGTGTTCTGTTATTGATTATGACATTTCATTTTTATGTGACTGGTGGAGAGAGTGAGAGACTGGATTGGATTTGGAGGCTAAACTTTCAGTGACAGACAGACAACCAGCTGTGCGAGCGCAGCGCAAACAAGTGAGAGAGAGTTGCAGCAGCATCCCGCTGTGCTGGCAGACTCGGCAGCAGGGACGGTTTTTGCTATGGGCAGTGCAACTGCCCAGGGCGCAATCTACTTGGGGGCGCACGAGAAAAAAAAAAATCTCCAGTTTTCTAGACTACCGTATTGACCCGCACATGCCGCGGCACCATCAGTTGGTATCAGGCGGGCCGGCTGCGGCACCGTCCGATACCGCGCCCACCCGTCAGGTCTGCCGTATCAGAATCAGAATCAGAATCTTCAGGAAACATCAGGAGCCTGAAATGTCGTTTCTCCTCAATCACTTGCAGTGCAAGACAAAAAAAGAACATAACATAGACAACCATTTAAAAAGAGCCCCACTGTGACATGCAATTCATATCCATGTCTGTATATCCACATACACCCATACATCCATATATAACCATATGTATGTATATATACACGTACACATACATACACACACATACATACATACATATACACATACACACACATATACATATAAATACACATACATACATACATATACATGCCTACACATACATGCCTACACATACATACACACACATACATAAGGAAAAAAAAAAAAAAAAAAAAAAAAAAAACACAACACAGCCTATGGATAAAGTGCCATGGTGCAAACCTGTGTTTGTAAAGTGCTGTTGTGTGTTTCTAAAGTGCAGTGCACTTTGTGTGCACTGCACACAAAGTGCACAAAGTGACAGGTGAGCTGCCTGATGCTGGCCGGTGCCGCGGTCGGCTCGCCTGATACCGACTGATGGTGCCCCGGTGCCGCGGCCGACCGGCTCTGCTAAATAATGGCGAATTTGGCGATTTTTTTTTTTTTTTTCGGGCTTTATCGGGCTGTCGGGCCTAAAGTTCGGCTAATTAGTCGGGTCGGGTCGGGCCTCGGGCTGGCCCAGTCGTGCCCGGGTCGGGTCGGGTCTTAATTTTCAGGCCCGATGAGAACTCTAGTCCCATATAACCTTGCAATGGTGTCATTAGACAGGGACCACCTTCAGTTTTGCAGTGCTTGTCTCTTCAATCATAGTTGACATAATATCTAGAGCTGTGGGAAGCATGAGCTCCTCTGCTATCATGTGTGGTTCCTTGGATGTGCAATTCTGTATGCAACCTTGTATGACCCCAGTTGTGCTTTGTTGATCACTGATGCTGTTTTTATTTTAAGCGATTTTTCTGTTTGCGATATTCATCAGGTTTTTTCTTAAAGAACTCCAGTGGCTTACTGGCATGTGTGGGGTGTAAAGTCTCCAAGTGTCTGTTTAATTGGTTTGGTTTCATACGGTCAGCTGCCAGATTTTTCAGACATAAAACACAGACCCCTCGTCTCCTACCACATTCGCTGCAAATCCAAGAGTAAGATATGCGTCGTCATATTTTCTTAACTTGGGTTTTCGTGGTTGATCAACCTCACCGCCAGCCGACTTCGTCTGATTTGTATCTGACGCATCACCTGTTTTTTTTTTTGTTTTTTTTTTCACCCCTGTGATGTATTTGTCCATTTTTCCATTTGCAAACTGACTCTCTCCCTCTCTGTGTGTAATTTTGAATTCACTATGGCAACGTGTTTGTGTGTTGAGCCACTCGCAAATGAGTCCGGGTTGTCTGATGTCAAGATGTAGTTCCGCATGATACATTTTCAGACTTACACACACACACGCACGCACGCACGCACGCATGTGCGCGCGCGCGCGCGAGCGGTCAACAATATGATACTGACAATGCTGTAAAGTGACTGAGCACACTCCTGCATTCACCACCACACCTTCAGCTTCAAACAGCACCTCCAGGTTGTCATTAGGACTCAACACTGACCTGCAGGAAAATGGTTTTCCCTCAGTTTCCACAGTGGCAGCCAGATTCCCAGTTTGCACACGGTGGTTTTTAGAATAAAACTGAATAAAGCAGTAGGAATTTAGCAGCTGAAGTAAAAGGCCAGTTCCCACAGACACCAGCAGCATTTGGTTGTTGTTGCGTCCCTCACGTCTGCAGTAAAACTCACAAACTGAGGTGAGACAGGGATCAGCCTGCAGGTGTTGCATGCTAATTCGTATCCATTCTGACCTTAAAATGAAACTAAAACTCTGCAGCCAATGGCAGAGCACTATCACCTTCTCATGATCCAGGCAAGTCTCTATGGCTCATATGACACTGGAAAATACACAAGTAAAAAAAAATTTTAAAACATTTGTAGCAATAAAAGCAGTACCAGTAATAGTTGTGTTGCTTTTCTGTGCATTTAAAACAGTAAAGAATGAAAAAAATCACATATATGTGAAGGTCAGAGTTCCTATTTATTGAACTTTGACCTGCAGAGTCATTTTCATATGTGATTAATTAATTTTTCATTATTAATCATAATTTATGTAATGTTAGTATTTTACTGTACTATTGTGTATTATTTAAGTGTTGAAAAGCAAAACTTGATTTGGTTCATATGTAAGGTGATTTGAATGTTTTGCATTGTTTTCACAAATTGAAGAATGCATTAAATCTATGGCACAGTGTTTTACTGCAAACACAAGTTTGTTGCTGTTGATATATTTTCCAGTGGTAATCTGGTTTGTGAACTGTGGCTTGACTTTGAAGGAAGACTAACAGAGTTTTAGCGCTGACTAAGCCTTTGTTTTTAAACAGATGAACTTCTGCTTTACCTTAATGTGCTGGCTGTGGTGCTGGCTGTAGTTTCTCTGGGTTGTTCTCTGGTTTCTGGTGAGTATTTTTATTTGATTTGTTGTAAGTAACCTATGTTCCATTTGTTCCAACTTCCTATTCAACAAATATGCAAGGTTATGAAGAGTTACACTTTCCTGAGGCCTGTATCATGAAGCAAGCTTAGTTTTCCCAGGATTTCTCAGACCTATCCGGCTACACTAATGGAGATCATGGTGATCAGGGATAACCGGCATCACGGCGCTGGTTATCAACTCGCTCACTCGATCCAGGTTTGCCTCATCAAGAGCCGTGAACGCGCACGTATAAGGGGCGGGTTCCGAGGCAGCCGACCAATCACAAACATGAGTTACAAGGAAAAACGCACAGCGTGTTTCACGGCAGTGAAACACGCTGCAGGTGGAGCAGTGTGTTATACTGGAAAAGTATGAGGAGGAAAAACAACATTTACACACTAAATCGAACAGCGTGGCCAAGAGAAGGCAGAAGGCTTGGCAACGTATTGCTGACTGCATACATGCCAAGTTACACATCAACAAGTCCACATCTGACGCTGAAACCCTGTTAAACCCTGTTATACGGGCTAGAATAAAATAAAGCGGACGCCAAAATTCAATCACGTCAGTACATCAGGTTGACAGCCTGAATAAAATCACACACTGAGCTGCATTAGAACTTAGCAGGAACAAAAGGCAAATATAAAGGCCGACTCGCCCTCTGGAATGAAGGGGCACAAATGATCCTTTTTCACATTTGCATCAGCGAGCTGTCAATCAGGCCCATTCTCTCACCCAGGAATAATTTGCCCCCCAAAATGTTTAGAGCTAATTAATTGTGCCATTTTAAATGTCCCTAAAATGTTGTGAAACGTCTCTAAAAATACTTTACATTATCAAATTTCCTTGAATGATCTCTCATGTGTGTTTTCCTCTCCTACAGAGTGTCAGCTCTGTATAGCAGGCAGCTGTTAGCCAGGCTGAAGTGCTGCTTCACATCAGCATCACAGCCTCTCTCTCATACAGAGAGTCGTCGGCAAAATCTGACGGGTTTGATCGGTCCAGGAAAATCCTTTCACGCCGTAATGCTCTCCTCACTATTTGGGCTCCTTGTTCAATGGGATCTTCAATGATTGGACAGGCCATGTTTTGGCAAACAGCTGATTGGCCAGGGGGAGGTGCTTTATGTAGGATTCAATCCTATCCTGAAAGTTAGATCAGAGGTGAACCAGTTTTGCGATACAGAAAATCCGGAGTTGAGCCTGAAGTTATCTCACTAACGCCTTAATCCCACTTCGTGATACAGGCCTCTGGTGCTCGTGTGTACGTGTGTGTGTGTTTGTGTGTGTGTGCGCCTATAGGCAGACAAACAAGAACATGACAACATAGATTAATGAAATATTTCCACTGTGTGCTTGTGCTTCATTTCAGCTGTTCTATCAGGAAAGTTCTTTTCATTTCGTAGCAGAAATGCCAGGAAAAGAGGTAAGTGTTTCCTACAAACCCACTGAAATAAAAACATGTTAACATGAGTTTTTCACCTGCCTTGGTCTCTGTCTCTCGGCAAAAACTAACAACAGGACATGGAAGAGATCAGCAGGTGGAAACACAATCATTACAAAATAAATAATTATTTAAAAACATTCCTTTCAATGAAAGCAGTACCAGTAATAGTTATGTTGCTTTTCGGTGCATTTAAAATGACAGCTTGCTCATTTTTAATATGTTGATATTTGTAATTCACAAGTACTTTTGCAGGGATTAAAGCAAAAAATATATATATTTTTTTGACTGAAATTTTTTTTTCAGGCCAGTTCATATTCCCCTGCAATGCGCTGCACCACGCTTTAAGAATGGCCCCTTTTCTGCCGTGCGATCTCTTCCCAAAGGTTTCATGTAAAAAAGTTAAATGCTGTATTAGCCCTTCTGTTCTCTAATACAGCATTTAAGATGTAAGAAAACTTTAACCTACACTATTTAAATATTCGAGACCAATAGCATTGTATAGGAGGAAGGTGATTTTGAGCAGTTTAATTATTGTAAGTTTGCTTTTAATTTAAATGTTTTGATCTATTCAACAAAACTGATACTTTTTGCAGGGCTTGACTCAGTTTATAATGTAATCACACAAATAATTAACCATCTACAAATCTTTTCAGTGCAATTGTTATTCGTCTTAGAAGAACAACTAACAGAAGAACAACTAACAAAACAAAACCAAACAAAATGCATTAGTGCCAGCATTAAAGAATTATAAATTATATATCATGGTGCAAATGTCTATGAGCTTGAATTACTTCTTTTGCTTTTTGGCAGTGAAACCAAATGCTTTTCAGTGCAACTTTTATTCTTAGAAGAACATCTAAGAGAACAGCTAACAAAACAAAACAGATTGCAATAGTGCCAGCATTAAAGAACCAGACATTATATATTATGGTGCAAATGTCTATGTGCTTGAATTACTTCTTTTGCTTTTTGGAAGTGAAACCAAATGCCTCAAGCACACTTGATGCCCGTTTCTGGGTTTTCTTTGGTCCAGATGCTCCGACTCCAGCAGAGGAGGAGGCTGAGGAGGGTCCACGTGCTCTGACTCCAGCAGAGGAGGAGGCTGAGGAGGAGGTTGAGGAGGGTCCACGTCAGGAGCGCCGGATTCACTTAAGTGGGGGGGCCAAAAAGTGCCGTGTTGTGTGTTAAGCTCATTCACAGTGACTCTATTCCGTGCACCTCATGAAATCGCATAATACATGCATACAAAAATATATATGAAGTAGAACTCAATATGAAAACCACTGCAAAGTCAATCAAGCTGCCGCTGTCAAAAATGTAGTTATTGACATCGGCGGATTATAGCGCGCACATAATTACTGCCAATTAATTATCTGAGACATACATTCACCTGCATTTCTGCAGGATTTACCGCACATGAGCTCCCAAAGACAAGATCACAACAAGAAATCAGCTGAATCTCAACAGCACAGGACTTCCAGCCCCAGTGCAGTCTAAAAGAGCAACAATTAAGCAATAAGCCCCGAGAAGCCGTGGGTGACAGTGATTTAAAACGCCCCTCAGCCGTTGTAAAATCACTGTAACTCACGTCTTCTCGGGGCTTATTGCTTTTATAAAACGGTTACCCTACATATAACCCATAAAATAAACACACAAGAGAAAAATCAAGAATTTATTGGTAATAATGCAACAATACAATTGAGAACTATTCATTCTTCCACCAAGCAAGATAGAGTGGACAGAATGGTTGCCAACCAACACAGACGCTAAAATTGCTTTTTCATCTAGCGCCATCATCATTTCACATCAGGCTATTTGGGCTCGTTAATGTTGAATTGGATATTTCCATTAATAGTGCAATTGTTGAAATAGTGTTCAATTATGTTTGGACTCCTCTTTGCAGGGACGGTGGCGTGCGTTTCGCGACAGGTGTGTTTTAGCGCAGACGTATGCCTAACGTCGGCTGTAACAATAACAATAATAATAAAAGTATACTGTTAATTTAGATTTAAGATTCAAGATTCCTTTATTTGTCATTTGGCCCATAGTAAAAAAAAATACAAAGGTTAAAACGAAATAGATGTATGGTAATTTACCATACATCGGCGCTGTCACACTGTGTCCACTTTGATATATGATATGATATTTTGAGATAAAAGGCAGGTGGATCAGGAGGCAGCAGGGAGAGGTAGGCTATTTCTCCAGGGAGGCCACTGGACACAGAGGGTTACCCGGCTGCTCATATATGAATCCGCGCAGGCTGTGTATGTTTTTTTTTTTTTTTCCCGGCAGCATCTTCGTGATTTTTTTATGCATTCGTTCAAAGACAGAGTGACATATTTTGGGCAATTTTCGTCGTGGCGAATGCTGAAGGAGTCGGCCTTTAATTCGCGGTTGCCCTCGTTCGCCCTGCGTCCCATATGAAGCTGCACGTCAAACCAGACTTTACAGTCAAGCCCCCCCAAGGTGTGTCTGAACTTCGTGCCTGAAAGTGCTTCATCTTCTGGCAGTCTGCCTCGGTTACGGCTTGGTGGTGGGAAGATTTGTCACGTCCTTCTCGGCGGAGTTTCTTTACCACACCGGCGAAAACACTGTTGCTGGTGGTGAATTCAGCGTCTTTTAACAGACACCAAGCAGCTCCTCCAACCACTCATCCAGGCTCAGGCCACCCAGCAAATCAAAATTCACCACAAAGTCTGACATTTAACCTAACGAGGAAGTTGAGCGCAGAGTAGTTGGTTGCTAGGCAACGCTCTGTCCGTTTACACTGGCGCAGGGATATTTTGTGCTGCGGTCTGCCAGCGGCTTACACTGATTTTACAACAGCATGGAACGCGGCTCAGCCAATCACATTTAAGGATGGGAAGCACCCGTTTTAAAATACATTATAAACACCGCCCGTTCGGATCGCACATTAAACCTCCAAGCAAAACTAAGTCTAAAAAACCTAAAAAGCTACTGAGTCACTCACATACGAGCACAACATAGGAAGATTTTATAACCAGAGAGAGATCTCCCTGTTAGCTTTTACCTTTTCGTTGTGTGCACTGATGTGAAGGCTGAGCTGCTCCTCCAGCGCTGTGTCTGTGTCTGTCCGGCTCTTCCCACATGTCTTCAGGCTGATCTGAATGTGGGCTGTGGAGGTTTGGTGCTCCAGCAAAGGGCCTGTCGGGATTCCCGACATTCTTCATGAAGTTCAATTTTGTTTGGCAGTATTTTGTTTTCTTTTTCACCGGTTCGGACATGTTTGCAGATGCAAGCAGTCAATTCGCAACAACACACAGCAATGAAACAGTTTTATTGGCTGATGTACAGTACACTGCATGTATTTGAATTGTGTGACATCCTCTTTGATTGGATTAAAAATGTAAATATTCTTCTCTTGTTTTATGTTTATGTACTACGGAGCCGCGAAGGGGCCATTGAGAGAAAAATAAAACACCATGCTACGTTATACTACGCTGTGCACTAGAAATGTTTGATTGCGAACCAGATATAATTTGTGAGTGCCCGCTGTCAGCTGTATCTTTCTCTCTATGGCCCCTCTCTGTATTTTACCTAACGTATGAGTTACCTTAAGTGTTGCAATACAGGGACTCTGATTGTGATTAAAAATAATGTGGGAGGAGGGTAAAAGTGGGGGGGCCAATGGCCCCCTGGCCCCCCCGTTTCCGGCGCCAGTGCTCCACGTGCTCTGACTCCAGCAGAGGAGGAGGCTGCGACGCTATGAACGCACATATGCGAACTTTCAAGTTGCACACACGGTCAGTCATGGATGTGCGAACCTCAGTTGTTGTTGTTTTAGCACCCGACAGGGAGGCGGTGTGCTGCAGGGAACGAACAGCAGCTCTGTGCTTTTCTTCTGCCTGGT
Organism: Myripristis murdjan; assembly: GCF_902150065.1. NCBI lineage: Eukaryota > Metazoa > Chordata > Actinopteri > Holocentriformes > Holocentridae > Myripristis > Myripristis murdjan. The sequence continues at coordinate 28,980,852 of NC_043993.1, forward strand.
GGCGCATATTTTTTGCCATTACTGCCGTACTGAATATTCTTGTGGCACACGACACAAATACACGTACCTGGCAGTTTTAGTTTTTTACACCAAGAGCTAACGGGCTTTCCGTCGTCCCCCGTTTCACTAAGCCATGCCCATCTCCATTTTTTTTTTTTTTTTCACAGTTTGATCTATTTTTGAAACGTCGGAGCCTTCCTTCACTATCAATGTGTCCATGTTGGCATGTGGAAATTTACTGGAATCTTCTTCGTGTTAAAGAGAAATGACCTATTGCAAAAGGCGGCGACAACAGCTGTAGTAACACGGAGATTAACATTCAACTTTCATTACATTACGATTAATATGCTCTGTCCCTATCCCTCTAAGTATAAAGTAAACCCGAACCTCAACAGGGAATAGACACTTACCAAAGCAGCTGCTCTCAGATGACGTTATCCATCAGCTGTTCATTTTGAGTTGGTAAAAAATCCACATGTTACATCTCTGTTAATTCCACTCATGAAACTATTCCCTCCAGTCTCTGACAAGTTACAACAGATCCTTCCCTGAGGGGCAGGGGTGAACCCGCCCTCCTGTTTCTGATTGGCTAATACCGAGGCTGTGGCTGGCTTTATTGGTTTACAACAGCATCAGTTTAATGGCTAACATGATTTCACTGGATAGTCAAAACTGTACCACAACAAAATGTACATGCAACTTTTTTTTTTTTTTTGGTCTTTCTTTTTTTCCCCTCTTTTTCCAACTGACAGAAATCCGTCTAGAGATGGAGAACTTTAATCCCTGCTTGTGTAATTGTGTTAGGGCCAGTAGCTTTCAGATGCACTGGTCCTAGCCAGTGGCAAAAACCTATCAACACTGAACCCTGGCTTCATTATTAGCACCGTATTCTGCATTGTTTTCTTCATGTTCACTCAATTAAACTTGAGTTTGCGTCAGTGCTTGCTGGCAGTCAGCACACAAGTCGCCTTGTTCAGTATGGGCTTCATGAGGAGCATCGTGGCAGTGTGACTCCCAGTCTGTGTGTGCACTTTCCTGTTGTGTTTTGAAGGAGTTCATGCAAAGTGGAGGAGCTGCTATACATTTACAGCTGTTGGTGTGTTTGTGTTTTTGCAGGACATCAAACAGAACTAAATCAACTAAACAGTGGTGGACCAAACCAAGATGAAGATGGGAGGTCAGATGGACCAACAGCATGAAGTCACTGGTTATAGTCTGACAGCATTTTCAACAGTGGACCTTTTTCACAGCAGCCACTTTGTGATGAAATAGCAGAGCAGCTTCTGTCCACAGGCAGTAAGGCTTAGCAACAGCCAGTGGACTCACAGCCACATCTGCATCTTGACTGTATACTGCAGCTCAGGGTTTTGAATATGTACATGGTCTGAGTGTGTGTGTGTGTGTGTGTGTGTGTGTGTGTGTGTGTGTGTGTGTGTGTGTGTGTATTTATATGAATATAAGTACAGAGTTTAGATGTAAATAATTCTGTTGTATTGTTTTGTTGTAATGTTCTCATCTGTACTGTTGTATGGATGCATGAGGGGGGTTAATATCTAAAAATGCCCTAATCTAAAATCAAATACATTGTACATATCCACTGTACTGTATAAGCACTGTAGGAAGCAAATTTGATGCATACAAACACCGTAAATCTCTATTTTTCTGGGATTTTAGTGTTTTTAAAAATGCTCAAGGGATATCACTTGGCACCCCTCTTGAATTCTTAAGAGGTGACCTCAAGCTACAAGAATCAGCTGAGAAAATCAGCTTTTACCAACGCAACAAGGTTTGGCCAAAAATCACCCTTTGGCTCCTGGACTAACACTGATGGGTACATATTAAAGGAAAAAACAACAAAGGAGTAAAGTCTTGGGCCACCACAAGCTGCCAGAACAGCTTCAGGGATCAGTGAACAGATTCTACAAATCTCTGTAACTCTGCTGGAGGGACACATGAGGCATTCTCTTCCTATGTCTTATTTTTCCTGTTCAGTTTCATTTGAACTGGCTAAAAGTGTAATAAACTGTTTCGGCTGTCAAAGGTAAAGTACCTGCAGCCACGTCACTGATAGGGTGTAGCCAGAGGTGCAACAAATTTTCAACCCCTAGAGGGCGGTGCAGCAGCCGTTTTGTGACGGTGTGGGCCAAAGGCTTTCAGAGGATGTCAAACTGATCGAGGAGTACAAGTGCTCTGTAGGACAAGCTGCAGGGCATTAGGACCAGTCAGGTGCTTCTTAAACAATCAGGGCATGTATAAGCATGTTAAGATCATAAGTGATGATGATGTAGTGCCCCCACTTGATTGTTTTTATCAAATGTTATCAAATTTTACACTGAATTCCAATGACACAATGACAAAAAACACACCTGATTTTGACTGTGTATCTCAAATCAACTTGCAAAGACTTGAAACACACTGCAAAGAGCGGAGCTAGACTGCTGCTTGGAATGAAGGACAAATGCATTAACATGTCAAAAACAGCATGGTAGCTTTGGAAAATGGCCTTGCTATGAATTTGAACCTTCAGCTATAATAATGACAATGTTATACAACGATTTATGAAAATTTACTACTTGAGTGCGACAGTGAAATGCACACAAGTCTGATGAATGAATGAACACTAGCTACTCAAAAATTGCCCAGCTGCCCAAAAATGTGCTGTGGCATGACAAACAATGACTCAGCAGTAACTAGTAACTATAATGAATTACTTTTTCAAAGTAACATGCCCAAGATTGGTCAAATCTGATAAACTCCGTCCAGCTGACGTGACTCAGGCAGAACAAACGCCCAACATGAACAGCTGACAGTTGGAGATGCTCACGGACTGCAGCTGCTGGCCAATCAGCGAAACAAACTCCACTGTGCACGTCCTCACGCGCTTTTTACAACCACATGCAGTGACAGCAGGGGCGGCCAATCACACATTAGCAGGAAAGAGCAGAGCCAATCGATGAGTGATATTAGGTTAGAGACGGGACTTCTTGCAGAGACCGACTGTTAACCCTTTGTGTACTGTAAGCATTGAGTAGACACTGACGGGACAGTGTGTTTATATTGGTAGGGACTGTACAGTAGTGGCTGGATGACTGGCTAATGTTGCTAGACAAAAATTTTAACTTACCTCAGTCTCCCTGTCTCTCCCTGTCTGTCTCCTGCTCTGTTGTTACTGCTGCCACTTGCCCTCTCTGCTGCCTAATGATATATGCAACGTTTCCACATTATAGCATATTTCACTTATTTCTTGTTAATATTTTCAACTATTCTTTCAGATAATAAGCTCTGGGGCTCTTACTTTGTGTTTTGGTGGACTAAAAAAATGTTCGGATGTCCGTCGATTTTCTTCTCTCTGCCATGATAGCTGTGGCCACACACACATACAAACACACACACACACACACACACACAGAGTAGCATGCTAGCTATCTGTTAAAACAACATAGTCTGTTAAAACAAGATAGTGAGCCTGCTAATGACCTATAATTCAATGCTGCAAAAATCACATGATGCTTTTAAAAGCAACAGGCGGACACAGTCGAGCTTGAAGTCACAGTTATGTCCAGACCCATCATGTGTGCCACTCAGTCTGCTCTGATGTTTAACGTTAACCTGCCCGGAACACCGGCAGAGTGACAGTGACAGAGCAGTGAAAACCTGGCATATGGAGTATTATTGCAACGGAATGGATTTGAGTGAGCGCAACGCGGCAGACAAGGTAGTAGCAAAAACGTGGCATGGAGTTTCTTTAACCGTTCAAGAGAATTCGAGAGAATGCCAAGAGTGTGCAAAGCAGTAATCAGAGCAAAGGGTGGCTATTTTGAAGAAACTAGAATATAAAACATGTTTTCAGTTATTTCACCTTTTTTTGTTAAGTACATAACTCCACATGTGTTCATTCATAGTTTTGACTCCTTCAGTGAGAATCTACAATGTAAATAGTCATGAAAATAAAGAAAACGCATTGAATGAGAAGCTGTGTCCAAACTTTTGGCCTGTACTATATATGTGTGTGTGTATATATATATATATATATATATATATATATATATATATACACACACAATGTGTGGCGGGAGTGCGTGACAAAAGACCCAAAAGAGTGACTGTCACGCTCAATGCGTGACACTTGAGAGCCCTGCGTAAACTACCCAAAACATGGGCATTTTTTCAGACAGCAGATCCTCAGTAATTAAGCTACTTTACTTCCTGCCCTCCATCTGAATTTTGCGCTCTCGGGATGCAGCAATGTGACGTCATGTGAAAGCAACCTATTACACGCGTGCAGTGCCGTGCACATGCAGCATGGCAGCGTCACGTCATTATGGTCCGTCGAAAAGATTGCTCCGGCCCCCACCACACCCGCGTTCCCTTCATGCCCATTTTTAATGTATATATGGAAGTCGTCATGTACAGCATATCTACTATTGTGGCCCAATGATACAAACCAGCCAAAATGTGACTGAGCTCCCAGAAGCACAGACAGAGATGAGAACCAAGTTTACAGGAAATTATTTATAAAATAAACCCAATCTAAAGCCCATCTAACCTAACTAGTGTGGTGTGTATGGGTGCCTTGGCAAGTGTGAATGGAGTTTGTGCTATGCTATGTGTGAGAGAATGCAAGTATCTATGGTGCTGTATGCTGTATTTCTAAGTAAATGTGTCCAACGCAGGGGTGAGGGAGTTTTCCTGGGCTTGGGGGTGGCGAGAGGATTTCCTGGGTGGCGGGGGTTGGCGTTGCCATGGGCATGATTGGCATGGAGGCACGACATCTACTTTCCTATGAATGAACTCTTTCAGGCCTATCTTGAGCATCCTACACCAAAACATCAACAGAACATTCTGCATGGCAAACCATGTACTTTACAGTTGCACTTTTTTGAGTTGCATGGGTTTTCACTCTTGCAGCCACACTTTATTATTTCTAAAATGTAGTCCTCATGAACAATAATCAAAGCTAATCTAACCCCTGTGAATAAATAATATATAATTGGTTAATACAATGTGTAGAGTTGCAAGGCAGCTAGATTAAATGGACAAGGGGGTGGGGTTGGATTGGGGGACTCTCACTGCACAGATCAATGCTTCCTTCATCTCTTGGCAGTGGAACCTCAAACCAAACTCTTCAGGGGTTGGATCCATAACCAATGAAGCCATGTAAAGAAAAACAATGGGTTAATATTCTGTGTTAATCCAATGCAATCCAATACAGAGACCCTTTACAAAAGGGTAGGAATTACACAATTTTAGGGGCAAGGCCATTTGGACTTTGGTGTTGCCACTTTTTTTAGGTAATTAAGGCCACATGCCAGGGCACCAAGGCCATTGAGTATGCGTGGACTTATAACCTATGCTATGAATAAACATCATGACATCATGCAATTAAAAAAAAAAAAAAAATCACACAAAATACAATGCTATTATACAGCTATTACCAACAAAATAAAATGTATAATCAAAATGTATTCATACTGTGGGAATTTCACTCTCAAAATTTCAAAGTTTTTTGCTAGTATTCTCTCCGTTTCAGCGGAAATACATGAGATCTCACGTTTTTTTCATTTTTTTTCATGGACTGATAGTTATACTTCTGCCGATTTCCCAGTCATTTTTAATAATAATAATAATAATAAATTTTATTTATAACGCACTTTACATTTAATCTAACAGGTGCTGTGACAGCGACTCAGCAGCACAGCTGATCTTTATCTACAACGAACTTATATTAACAGTTATATTTAATTACAGGCGACTGCTTTCCAGTGTCGGCACCACAACAAACATCTATCTTTTAAGTTCTTTTATTAGGATAACCCCTTGAGATGAACCATCTCGTTTTCGAGGGGGTCCTAAACACAGCAAAGAAAATGACATTATTTATACGCAAGCAAATTTGACAAACATAGCAGTAAATAAATCATGACATAAACTTAAAAAGAACCAAGAAAACAAATAACACAATACAAACACAACCTAAAACAAAAACACATACACACAATGGGAAGAGAAAAAAAGAAACTCATAAACTCACCGGCAGATGTTTTATTTCAGCTGGGGGGGTGTCACTCCAATTTAAAGTCAGCTCTGATTAATGTGGCTAATCAGCAAAAGTAAACACAGTAAGCAGTAACATTAAGGCTGAACAGCTTATATAATCACCTGTTTGGGCTGTTATCAATTTACCTCTGAAATGAAGACGACAGTTTTCACAGATGTGTTGATTTATTAAATGTTCATTTCAATGTACAGATGCAAACAAATTGACGAATTAATTAAATCAATGGCCTAGGTAACTCATAAAGACTAAACAAATTAATATCGATTAATAGGCTAACTAATATGAGGGACGAAAAATGACAAAACAATAAATAAATGAATAAATAAATAAATACGCATATAAATATATAAATGCATAAATAATTAAATTAATAAATATTTCTACATTTATTTATTTATTTATTTCTGTTTTTATTCATGCATTTATTTATTTATTTGCGTATTTATACATTTATGCATGTATTTATTTATTTATTTTTACATTTATTTATTTATTTATTTATTTATTTCTACATTTATTTATTTATATATTTATTTTTACATTTATTTATTTATACTTTTATTTATTTCTACATTTATTCATTTATTTATTCCTTCTTTTATTTCTACATTTATTTATTTATTTCTACATTTATTTATTTATTTCTACATTTATTTATTTATTCCTACATTTATTTCTGTATTTCTACATTTCCACATTTATTTATTTCTGTATTTCTGTGTCGTATGTTAATAAGGTGGGCGGTTCTTACATTAGTCTTAAGCACGATTGGTTTGTGGGTGTGATCCTATCCACTGCTACTGCCTGGACTGGCAGTAGCAGTGGATAGCAGTGGACTAGCTAGCTACTAGGGCATTAACAACGCCAGACTTTTCCCCGTCGTCGACGTTACGTCGACCCGTCAACACCGGGAGATTTTTGGGGGGCTAGCGGGGCTCCAACCGGAGGGAGGGAGGGGTTGTAGTGGAGCGCCGACTGGGCGACCGGGGGGGGGGGTGAGGAGGCTGCAGTGGAGCGCCGACCGTGTGTGTAGTCGGACTACTGGAAGTAGTCGGTGGGTGCATGATTTACCACATAATTCGCCAGTGACCTTAAATCACTGACGATGGCTCTCAAAACACCTTCCATTGCGTTTTACACAGTAGCTAGTAGGGCATTAATGTAAACATCGACCCGTCGAAAGTCGAAGAAACACACACACACCCTCACACACACAGTCGGCGCTCCACCACAGCTCCCGCCCCCGGTCGGCGCTCCACTACAACCCCTCCCTCCCTCCGGTTAGAGCCCCGCTAGCCCCCCAAAAATCTCCCGGTGTTGACGGGTCGACGTAACGTCGATGACGGGGAAAAGTCTGGCGTTGTTAATGCCCTAGTAGCTAGCTAGTCCACTGCTATCCACTGCTACTGCCAGTCCAGGTAGTAGCAGTGGATAGGATCACACCCACAAACCAATCGTGCTTAAGACTAATGTAAGAACCGCCCACCTTATTAACATACGACACAGAAATACAGAAATAAATAAATGTGGAAATGTAGAAATACAGAAATAAATGTAGGAATAAATAAATAAATGTAGAAATAAATAAATAAATGTAGAAATAAATAAATAAATGTAGAAATAAAAGAAGGAATAAATAAATGAATAAATGTAGAAATAAATAAAAGTATAAATAAATAAATAAAAATAAATATATAAATAAATAAATGAATAAATAAATGTAGAAATGAATAAATAAATAAATAAATAAATGTAAAAATAAATAAATAAATACATGCATAAATGTATAAATACACAAATAAATAAATAAATGCATGAATAAAAACAGAAATAAATAAATAAATAAATGTAGAAATATTTATTAATTTAATTATTTATGCATTTATATATTTATATGCGTATTTATTTATTTATTCATTTATTTATTGTTTTGTCATTTTTCGTCCCTCATAAACTAATAAGTGATAACATTAACGCATTAATAACAAGAACAAAGTTACAGACGCATCTCTTTCCACATCTCCGTGGAAAATATTCCAGGTACAGTCCGTGGAGCTGAATCTGCCTCAGCAGGTACTGTCCGTGGTGCTGACTCTGCCTCAGCAGGAACTGTCCGTGGTGCTGAATCTACTTCAGCAGCTACTGTCCGTGGTGCTTAATCTGCCTCAGCAGGTACTGTCCGTGGTGCTGAATCTGCCTCAACAGGAACTGTCTGTGGTGCTGAATCTGCCTCAACAGGAACTGTCCGTGGTGCTGAATCTGCCATACCGGCTTCATTTCCTGACCTCTCGAGTTGATCCAGCTCTTCACTTGTCACTCTCGCATATCTCTCCTTTTTCTCTTCTGTCTTGTCTTCCTCGTTCAGCCATTTATCCAAACTTAGGTCGCCAAAGAAATGAAAATTGACAACAAAACGGTCCATTATGCAGACTAACAAAGTTGATAGCGGCTTTTGATGCGGGTTTCAATGAAACGTTTCGTGTTGCCATGGAAACCACACAGACTCGGCAATAAGATATAGGCGGAGTAATATTTTCAGTGATGAGGATTTTTTTTTTTTTATTTGAGCACGGCTAGCCGTCCTGTCATGCTCATTTGAGGACATTCTAAACGTCTGATTGACCAATCTGATTGTTCGGTCGGATCTATGTGTTGTATAATGGTTGCGCACGCATGCAAATCATTGCTTTGCTTCATAGCCACCAAACATGAGCTGAAATTCAATTCATTTTGGATCAGGATTCGCTTGTTTTCCCCTCTGGATTTTCTTGCATCCATGATAACCTTGAGAGATTGACTGCTTAGGGGCACACCGACCAAATTGGCCGTGAGGGGTACAATTAGGCTATTTTCAGGGCACTACGGCCAGAGCAAGGGGCAAGGACGGCCATGGCCGTCGTGGCCGTGGCATAGTTCCCACCTTTTAGTGAGATTAAAACTGGCACAGTTAAGCCAGTCTATGCTAATATGCTGATAAATAGTGGTCTACTACAAGTAAATGTTGTAAATATGGTTCAATTTCATTGCACAGAATTGCACGGACACAGTGGTGACAAAATGTTTGGACTCAACAAAGAAAAAGAGAGATTCTTGCCACTCACCAAATCATTCACCTATGCAGATCAATGATTCCTGATTTTCTTGGTAATTGATCATTCAATATTCAAAATTCAAAAGTATGCTCCCACAGGTGCGGGTGCGGGAAGTCACACACACTGCTGTGTGTGTGTGACTTCACATGGAATTTTATAGGCTAATAAATGTATGACTATACTGCATTGTCTTTGCAAGAGTAGTGCATATCTCATGCTGTCAGTCATCTAGATTTCTAAATATAAACGCAGACTGGTGCGCCCTCGCGCTCCGCGATCACATACACAATGAATGGCTGCGCCGGTGTTCTGGAAATCCTTCCTACCCGTCGAGCTATCCTACCTAGCCTAGAACATATTCTGACAAGGTAATTTCAATTGTCAGAACATCCTCCCTAATGTAGAAGCATATTCTGACAAGGTTAAGGTTAGGGTTAGGTTAGGGTTAGGGTTAGGTTTAGGGACACGGTAGGACGTTTCGCGGAGGTAGAATGATTTGACAGAACACCGGCCGAGGTCTGTGCCGTGCGCGCGCGTATGTGAAAGCCGCTTGCACCGCTGGAAACGGCAGTCAGTTTTGTTGATCTACGGTGAAAACGGCGAGCTCGAAAAGTTACCAACCACCCGACGAGAGGCAGTCAGAAGCAAGAAACAACTACCACGAACAGTATTTTGTTGTTACAAGGTAAATATGAAAATGTAAATATGATGATGATTTATTGATGATGATAAGACGACAGTGGTGTAATGAAGATGTGATGATGATGTTGATGAAGTTGAAGGGAAGCAAGAGTTTGTCTAAGTGAGGAGTTTGTACCAAGGTTACACTGAAAAATACGATGTTTCCATTGTTTCTGTCTCTTATATTTGTGTCTCAAATGTGATATTTTGAACCATTCAATTTGGTTACGATGGGTAATCACTAGTTTTATGGGAAAAAAAATAGATATAATTTTGAGTCTTTGTCTTTTTTGCCCCGGGTTGAATATGCCCCTTTGACAAAACCCCTGGCCCCAGCCAGGTCCCTTCACTTCAGTAAAATTTGTCTAGAACCGCCACTGCAATTTACACAATACACATTGATCCCAAACTGGGAATTTCCCAGTTTGGGATCAATAAAGTATGCCTATCTATCTATCTAAATTGTGACAAAATGTATGAAGACAGAAAGAGGGAAAAAAATACTCACCAAATCATTGTCATCCTAGAAATGAACTTGTGCATCCACAAACCATCTTGCTGCTTAGCTCACCTACTAGCCAGTCAGTAGAAATGTTTGGAGAACATACCTGATTCCCCGCCAGCATGTCAGTTGAAATAGCAGGAAAAAGTTGTAAACCCTATATTTCTGGGAAATGTTAACTGGATGTTTTGGTGCAGGATGCACAAGATAGAAATAGAACTACAAATAGAAAAATGCTTTATTGTCTACCTTTTGTGTTCCAGAAGGCAGAAATTTGTCTTCGACTTGCATACATTAAAAACACATTTACATAAACATACGAAGTGCATCACAGGACACATTAAAAATGTTACATAAATCATAATAGAGCAACATTAAATAGCACCAAGAGCTCGATGGTAAGAACTGAACTCTTGTAAGTATAAAGTGCATTGTGCTGAGGTAGGATTTAAATAAGATGTTCCATATTGGGGTAGCAGGCTGGCTTCAAGTAAATATAATACTGTGTATATATAAAGTGCATTGTGCTGAGATGGGATTTACATAGAATGTTGTATATCAAAGGTGGTTATTGTTACTGATTGGGATGTTTTATGGCAACTGGAACAAATGATTTTTAGGGCCCGAGCACTGTCCCAGTGCGAAGCCCTATTGTTTTTGCTTCGTTTTTTTTTTTTTTTTTTTTTCTTATTATTATTACGTCTCTTTGAGGCTTAATTTGACCCCCTAAACATGCTCAAAAACTCACCAAATTCGGCACGCACATCAGGTCCGGCGAAAAATTCGATAAAATCAAAAATCGGAACCCCCCGGTGCAAAAATGGGCTCGGTAGCGCCACCTAGGGACGCAAAGGCAGCCCCTGCAGCCCACAGGAATGTGATAGAAAGACCAAACCAGCGCCGAAACGTAGATCTCATCAAGCCCGACATTTTTCGTGCCGTGCCCCCCACCTAAAACCAACAGGAAGTCCACAATTTGCGTTTGAAAGTCACGTTTTCGCCCAATTTTTCACTTTGCATGAAATCGCACTCCTCCCAGGGCGTTAATCGCATCGGCTTGAAAATTTAATACATGACAGAGTAACCAGTGCTTAACAAACGATCTAAAGGAAATCGTAAAATTTCGAACCGTTTGGATTTCAGAAGGCCGCAAAGACAGAGTGTCCACAACCAGCGCCTCCACTTTTTCCCATGGACCCTGGTGTGCCTGCTGTGAATTAACATGCACTTGCCGTGAGCATAGGCACTAATTAGGCCCCAGCAGTCCAAAGTAAACGTCTGACAGCTTCCAAACCTATGCCGATGGAAAGAGGACTAATTCTCCTACAAAAAGAGGAGGACTTGCTGTGGATTGGAAAAAGGTTGTGCCCGTGGTGAAGACTAGTTTAACAGGTTTGGACTCTGTTTTTTTTTTTCTCTGCTCTGCCTGCTCTGCCCTCCCCCCACAGAAGCAGAAACACCTCTCAAACTCAAACGCAAGCTTAGGGCGACATCTGCTGGAGGAGCACTGCTAGTGGCTGGGCCAGAACTTTGTGTGTTTGTGTGTGTGCATGATTGAGTGTGTGTGTGTGTGTGTGTGTGTGTGTGTGTGTGTGTGTGTGTGAGTGTGTGGCACCGTGAATGGACCGTCCCCAACGGGCACGAGGCGGCCGCAGGGCACGGGTGCGAGGGCCCGTCCAACGCTGCTTGCAGCTTTAATTATTATTACGCCACTTTCACGCTTAATTTGACCCCCTAAACATGCTCAAAAGCTCACCAAATTCGGCACGCACACCAGGTCTGGCGAAAAATTCGATAAAATCAAAAATCAGAACCCCCCGGAGCAAAAATGGGCTCGGTAGCGCCACCTAGGGACGCAAAGGCAGCCCCTGCGGCCCACAGGAATGTGATAGAAAGACCAAACCAGCACCGAAACGTAGATCTCATCAAGCCCGACATTTTTCGTGCTCGTGCCCCCCACCTAAAACCAACAGGAAGTCCGCAATTTGCGTTTGAAAATCACGTTTTTGCCCAAATTTGCACTTTCTATCTCCTCCCAGGGTGTTAATTTCATCGGCTTGAACAGCAAATATACAACAGAGGACATAGTCCTTAACAAAAGTTCAGAAGGAATTAGTAAAATTTCAAACCGTTTGGATTTCACAAGCCCTCAAAGTCAGAGTGTCCACAACCAGCGCCTCCACTTTTTCCCATGGACCCTGGTGGGAATACTTGCAGAATCCTGGCTGACACTAGGCCCCTGGTGCCTTGGTGCCTAAAGTAAAAGTCTGACAGCTTTCAAACCTATGCTGATGGAAAGAGGACGAAAATGCCTACAAAACTGTATATTATGGTGTGGATTGGACAAAGTTTGTGGCCACGGTGAAGACTAGTTTAACAGGTGGGACTCTGTTTTTTTTTTTCTCTGCTCTGCTCTGTTCACACAGTGCAGCTGGCTATCCCTCCCCCCACTCAGCCCCATGGTCAAGACTGACAGGGAACAGAAACAGCTCTCAAACTCAAGCTTAGGGCGACATCTGCTGGAGGAGCGCCGCTAGCAACTGGGCCAGAACTGTGTGTGTGTGTTTGTGTGTGAGTGAGTGAATGAGTGTGTGTGTGTCTGTGTGCATGCACATGCGTGTGTGTGTGTGTGTGTGTGGCATGCACATGTGTGTGTGTGTGTGTGTATGTGTGTGTGTGTGCTTATTGCCACAGCCACCAGGCACAAGTGGGCACGAGGCGGCACGGGTGCGAGGGCCCGTCCAACGCTGCTTGCAGCTTTAATTTGTAAATGTTTTTCTTTGCACAGGGGACTCTATACCTCTGCCCTGACGGGAGTAACTGAAAACAATGATGTAGAGGATGGCTGCAATCATTTAAAATTTTGTTACTCAACGGTTTGTTTGCAGCCTGTGATTTTGCTGCCCAGCTTAACTACTTTGGAGAGCTTTGTCTTGTTTTTGACAGTCAGGTTCTCAAACCAAGACACAATATTGAATGTGAGTATATTCTAGATAGAAAGCCTGAAAGGGTTAATATGTATTCATCTAAAATTAAATATACTGTACATGACCAGTTTGACTAAATAAACATTGTAGAAAGCAGATTTGATTTATTTGACTTGATTATTGTGCATAAATTCTCACAAATCTTAATTTTATGGGATTTTGTTGTTTTGGGCATGAAGGGGTTAATATCTAAAATGCATTAATCTGAAATCCAATGCATTGTGCATAACCACTTTTATGTTTCGACACAGTAGAAAGCTTGATGTTGATGTCTCTCTTACAAACAAACAATTATATGAACACAAACAAAACCAGGAGGATGGTCACAATAAAAAGGAACTACAAGAAAAAAATTAAAGCTGCAAGCAGCGTTGGACGGGCCCTCACACCCGTGCCCCGCGCCCCCCTCGTGCCCGTCGGGGACGGTCCACTCCCGGTGCCACTCACTTATCACACTCACACTCACACTCACACTCACACTCACACTCACACAGCCAACAAAAACCCACTGGTAGTACATTCGCTGCTGGTGCCCCTCTGGCCACTAGCAATGCTCCTCCAGCAGATGGCGCCCTTAGCATGTCCTAGTGTGTGCTTGACATGACCTGTCACTCCTTTTAAGGGGTATGTGCATTGGGGGATGTGCCAGCAGCTAGTGTGTGTCAGTAGAGAAGAGTGTAGAGTGCAGAGCAGATCAGAGTCCCAGCTGTTAAACAACTCTTCACCATGGCCACAAACTTTTTCCAATCCACACCATGATATATAGTTTTGTAGGAATTGTTGTCCTCTGTCCATCGGCATAGGTTTGGAAGCTGTCAGACTTTTACTGTAGTCACCAGGGGCCTAATTAGCCCCTAGGATTTTGGCTTATTCCCACCAGGGTCCATGGGAAAAAGTGGAGGCGTTGGTTGTGGACACGCTGACTTTGAGGCCTCCTAAAATCCAAACGGTTCGAAATGATAATGAACCTTGAAGAGCTTTTGTTAAGCACTGTGTCCTCTGTCATGTATTCAGTTTTCAAGCCGATTCGATTAACGGCCTGGGAGTTTATAGATTGTCTGCAAAGCGAGAATTTGGGCGAAAACGTGACTTTCAAATGCAAATTGCGGACTTCCTGTTGGTTTTAGGTGGGGGGCACGAGCACGAAAAATGTCGGGCTTGATGAGATCTACGTTTCGGCGCTGGTTTGGTCTTTCTATCACATTCCTGTGGGCCGCAGGGGCTGCCTTTGCGTCCCTAGTTGGCGCTACCGAGCCCATTTTTGCACCGGGGGGTTCCGATTTTTGATTTTATGGAATTTTTCGCCACTGATTGATTTTATCGAGTTTTTGAGCATGTTTAGGGGGTCAAATTAAGGCCTAATGACACGTATGTATAATAATAAGAAGAAGAAAAAGGAAAACCCCAAATACAATAGGGCTTCGCACTGCTCCAGTGCTCGGGCCCTAAAAAACATTACATCAAGACCTTAACTGTGCACATACACTACCAGTCAAAAGTTTGGGCACACCTTCTAATTTAATGTTTTTTCTTTATTTTCATGACTATTTACATTGTAGATTCTCACTGAAGGCATCAAAACTATGAATGAACACATATGGAATCATGTAGTTTAAAAAAAGTGTGAAATAACTCAAAACGTGTTTTATATTTTAGTTTCTTCAAAATAGCCACCCTTTGCTCTGATTACTGCTTTGCTCACTCTTGGCATTCTCTCGATGAGCTTTATGAGGTCGTCACCTGAAATGGTTTTCCAACAGTCTTGAAGGAGATGCTGAGCACTTGTTGGCCCTTTTGCCTTCACTCTGCGGTCCATGTCATCCCAAACCATCTGGATTGGTTTCAGGTCTGGTGACTGTGGAGGCCAGGTCATCTGGCGCAGCACTCTATCACTCTACTTCATGGTCAAATAGCCCTTACACAGCCTGGAGGTGTGTTTGGGGTCTTTATCCTGTTGAAAAATAAATGATGGTCCAACTAAATGCAAACCGGATGGGATGACATGTGGCTGCAGGATGCTGAACGGTAGCTATGCTGGTTCAATGTGCCTTCAATTTTGAATAAATCCCCAACAGTGTCACCAGCAAAACACCCCCATACCATCACACTTCCTCCTCCATGCTTCACGGTGGGAAGCATGCATGTAGAGACCATCCGTTCACCTTTTCTGCGTCGCACAAAGACACGACGAGTGGAATCAAAGATCTCAGATTTGGACTCATCAGACCAAAGCACAGATTTCCCCTTTTTTGAGCCAAGAAACACAAGGAATGTCCATTCCTTGTCCCAAACAAATCTCTTCTGCTTGTTGCTTTTCCTTAGTAGTGGTTTCTTAGCAGCTATTTGACCATAAAGGCCTGATTCACGCAGTTTCCTCTGTACAGTTGAGAGATAGGTCTGCCACTAGAACTCTGTATAGCATTTATCTGGGCTCTAATCTGAGGTGCTGTTAACTTGCGATATCTGAGGCTGGTGACTCGGATGGACTTATCCTCAGCAGCAGAGGTGACTCTGGTCTACCTTTTCTGGGGTGTTCCTCATGTGAGCCATTTTCTTCGTAGCGCTTGATGGTTTTTGCGACTGCACTTGGGGATACATTCAAAGTTTTTGCAATTTTCTGGACTGACTGACCTTCAGTTCTTAAAGTAATGATGGGGTGTCATTTCTCTTTACTTAGCTGATTGGTTCTTTCCATAATATGAATTCTAACAGTTATCAAAAAGGACTGTTATAGCTGTGTACCAACCTGACTTTTGCACAACACAACTGATGGTCCCAACCCCATTAAGAAGGCAAGAAATTCCCCAAATGAACTCTGACAAGGCACACCTGTGAAGTGAAAACCATTTCAGGTGACTACATCATGAAGCTCATTGAGAGAAGGCCAAGGGTTTGCAGTCAACAAAGCAAAGGGTTGCTACTTTGAGGAAAACATATTTAGAGTTATTTCACAATTTTTTCTTTGCTACATAATTCCATATACACTACTCACAAAAAGTTAGGGATATTCGGCTTTCGGGTGAAATTTCAGGATGAACCTAAAATGCATTATAACCTTTACAGGTGAACTTAATGTGACCTTCTGTAAACTTTTGAATGCACATGTCCAACTGTTCAATGTTTCAGTACTTTTTGCATAAGTTGCTGTTCTCTAACAAGGAGTTTAACGGCAAAATTCACATCAGGTGTTTGATGCTCCAGCTCATCGAGGTCGTATCATTAGGGAACGGCTGCTGGAGACTGGGGTACCTCAAATGGAGTGGCCTGCACTTTCTCCAGACCTGAATCCCACAGAAAACCTATGGGATCAGCTGAGTCACCGTGTAGAGGCTTGGAGCTCTGTACCCCAGAACCTCAATGTCCTGAGGGCCGCTCTTCAAGAAGAGTGGGATGCCATGCCTCAGCAGGCAATAAGTCGACTTGTGAACAGCATGAGACGTCGTTGTCAAGCTGTAATTGATGCTCAAGGGCACATGACAAGTTACTGACATTGACATTTTTTGTTGTGGCATATCCACCACTGTTGTTGGCTTTTGTTTCAAGAAATTGTTTGAGATGAGGAAATCACCAGTGTACGCTTCTACTTAAATGCCCTACTTTCATGATATAATATCACTGTAGCGTGAACTTTTTACATTTTCCATAAATTTCACCCAAAAGCCAAATATCCCTAACTTTTTGTGAGTAGTGTATCTTGCTTCATACATTTGATGTCTTCAGTATGTATCTACAATGCAGAAAGTAGTAAAAATGAAGAAAAAACATTGAATGAGAAGGTGTGTCCAAACTTTTGACTGGTAGGCTAGTGTACATTTGCAGTTTTCACAGCTTCAGCACCAGAAGGCGACTCAGGGTTTATTTTTGCTTACAAATTCTCATTTATGTATATACCAGTTCCATCAAATAATAAGATGAAATCAATAAAATTCCTTCTCACACATCTTAATAAAATCAAAACACATTTTTATAGCATAAAGGGAAAACAGAGTATATTTGCTCAGTGATGAACATAAACATTTCACCTCATTGAGTGTGGACAGTAACAAAACAAGAGGGAAAACGAAAGAAATATAATTTCAGTATCTATTCCAGAGTGTGTGACTTTACAGCCAGAGCAGTGTTCAAAGTGCAGAGTCATTCCAGGCAGCGAGCCCACCCCACCCCCTCTCCCAGACGGACCATTTTACTTTTGCTTTCAGTTCTGTATCCGGGTGTAAATGCAGTAGTGATGGGAATTCCGGCTCTTTTTAGAGAACCGGCTCTTTTGGCTCGGCTCACTAAAAAGAGCCGGCTCTTTCGGCTCCCAAGCGGCTCTTCAGATTTTTTTGTTGCTTAAATTAATTTATTACCAACAATAATGTAAAATTATGCGCAAAATTAATTACTAATGTAAAAAAAAACATGCGTTATGTTTTTTTTTTATTTATATATGTTTATTATATAAATATGCCTTTATTTATTCACTCTACATGGTGCTACAAAAAATATATAAAATACAAAAACAAACTTAACTATTTACAGTTGAACTGAATTGCTGTAGACACTGCAGCAGCAGCAGCAGCAACAGTTGCAGTCGACACACTTCACCTTCATTAATATGAGGTTCGATTGCTTGTGTTTTTTCTTCCCATTGCACTGATGGCTGGACAGTTCTCATGTGCCTGTGCAGGCTGTTTTGCCTTTCTATTGTCAATAAGATTGAAATGGGTCCAGATTTTACTCCTTTTCCTGCTGTCACTCATTTTCTTAACTACACCTTTCCAGCGCGTTCGCGTTGTCTCTCCTGGCCCCTTGCTCTCTTTCTCTCTCGTCTCCCTCCCTCCTGTCCTCCTGATCGTGTGTGCTGTGTGTGTAGGTATAACTGCCGGTCCGGGGTGAAGCGCTCAGCCCAGACAGACGGCACCCCACGTCTGCTTTCGCAAAAAAAATAGCCAAAAAAAAAAAAAAAAAGAGCCGGCTCCCGTCGTTCGTTCGCGAACGACCCATCACTAGGATGTAAAGACAGGTGCGACCTGCAGCTCAGACGCTGATGGAGCTCCTGCTTCGTGTCGAAGGAAAATACAGTTTTATATAAAACAGTTTGTCATTTCTGCCTGTAGACATGGGTAGACGTGTGATTTTCTTGGAGCTCCTAGCTGTGCTGCTGCTGGACTTTACAGAGGGTAAGTTTCATGAAACGCCCCACTTCACTACCCTGATGGAAACACTGGCTTCAGTGTGATGAGAGGCTGTTTTTTTCCACAGCGTTGCTGATATAATGTTTGGGCTCCTTTAGAAAACTCCTGTGATGATTTGATGTCGCTATTGCAGATAGAACTGAATTGAAGTGGTTTTGTTAAACACCGAGCCCGTATTTAGTTTGGGAAATACAAACTGCGTATTACAGCCTCGTGACTGTGGGCTCATAGAAAAAGGCCATACGTTGACCGAGAAGAGAACAGGCGATAATTCTGATTTCTAGAAATCCTAATTTTCAGTGTCTTACGAACGTGGTGCCGAAAAGGTGGATATGAATAGAGATGGGGGGGGCTGATTGGGAGCCGTTTTTTCCCCAGGAGCAGATTACCTATTTTTTCTGCGAAAGCCGCATGTAATTGGTCAAGATGTGGGGTGCCGTCTGTCTGCGCTGAGCGCTTCACCCCGGTAGTGATGTGTCGGTCGCGAATGAAACGGCTCTTAGAGCAGTCTCTTTCAAGTGAACGAAGGGAGCCGACTCCTGACTGGGAGTCGCTTTATTTCCCCCTTCTCTCTATCGCTCTCTCTCACTTCTTAAAGCCGTACGTGATTAATCAATATGTGGGGTGTCGTCTCTGTGTCTGTGCTGAGCAGAGGAGGGAGGAGCGGCAGTTACACACACACAGGGCTTTTGTAGCACAGAGGAGATATGTTGCTCAAACACTCGGTATTTAGTGTTAGTGTATGTTTATGTTAACAATATGTTAAATTATTATTATTTTAAAAATGTAAATTACTTATCAAACAGACCTCACAATTCAGCTACCAATGAATGAGCAGTAGTATGCATGTGATAACATAGATTGAAAAATAAGCCGAAGTGATACCTCTTCTCTGAATAGACAAACTAGGCCAGTGTTCATAGGTTTTAAATAATGCTATTAAAAGCAATAATCCTAATTTCTTTACTCACTGTTCTATTTCCACTACAGTCCATCAAAGTAGCTTTACAAGAACTAGAAACTCAAAATAAGCTCTAAAACTACAGGAAATACCTTGAATAATCCAACTACATCAAACTATTCTTCAAAAAAATTTATTGTAGTGTCAACAAAAAACAAAGCAAGATATGGCATCAAATAGTGACATACAGTATATGTTTGAGCTGTACAATTTACCTTTGAGATCAAATAAGAAAATGAAATGAAACTATGCCACAAAATAATGCAATTTAAAATGCAAAAAATAGATATCTATCTAGAGACAAACTCAAAATATCAGTAAAATCTGAACTATTTCTGACATTAATATCCTGACAGACTTTTTGAAAGAATGAAAAGCTCAGTATCTGCTCCTCCTGTGGTCTGTCCTCTCTCTCCCTCACTGTCCTGCACTCGTTTCAGCTTGGAAACAATCATTACCTATTAGCTTAAACAGAGAGCTGAAAGAGGCAGGTTTTGGACCAAGCAGGGGGAAAATATCGCTTTTCATATTACAGCCTTGTGCTTGGTGAACAAGTGGTGTGATAAATGACTCACTGGCTTTCACTTGAGGAGGTTTTCTTGCTAGTTCTCATCAGGCTGCTGCCTCTCAGGCTGACGGACTGAAAGTCACCGAGCTGCCGCTCTGCCGCGAGCAGGATGCGGACCAAACCACTGTGAGGCATGGGGGGAGGGTCATAACTTTTAAACACTTAAAAGTTTAGTCATTTATTTGTTTAATTGTATTTCTCTGGCGGACTGAGTTTATTTGGTGTGATAATGACCCATGGCCCCCTGAAATAGGCTAGTGCAATTCAGCATTCACTGATTTTCTTATTTTCTGTCTTTGTGTTGTTTATGTATGTATTCCTCACCCTAAACTTATTTATTGGACTAGTTAGGTGTATCAGATTATCGTTTAATTGTGCCAGTGTCTTTTGCTTTTTCATAATGAGGCCCAATGGGTAGACTCAAAGGTTTGAAAATAATACATATGAATATAAGGAGCCTTTTTTCCAAAATTGACTTGTTTAGAGCATGGGTTATTTCTAATAAACCATCCATTGTAACCTTGTCTGAAACTTGGCTAAGTAGTAAAATATCAGACAATGAAATTAAACTCCCGAACTATGTATTATACAGAGCTGACAGATGTAGCATGGGTGGTGGTGTGGCCACATATGTTGCATCTAATCTTGCCTCTGAGATAGTTATACCTCGAGTAGAGCCACATCATTTTGAGAGTATTTTTGTTAAAGTCATTCTTCATGAGAATAAATATATCACAGTAGGAAATATATATAGACCTCCTTCTGCACTTGCTGAGTCATCCAACTGTTTGTCAGCAACTATCAGCTCCATAGATTGTAGTAATGAACTTATTTTACTAGGCGATTTCAACAAAAATTGGTTAGACAGGTCTTCTAGTAGGGACAAAGCTTCTTTTTCAAGCATGAATTTAACTCAATTAATTACTGAGCCCACAAGAATCACCCCTACTTCTCAGACCCTACTTGACTGGATTTTGGTTTCACATCCAAATAGAATTGCAGATGCTGGTGTCCTCCCAGAATGTTTTAGTGACCATTCAATTATCTATTGTATATGGAAAATTAAATTATCAAGAGCCCCACCCAAATTGATTAGAATTAGGCAATTAAAGAAATTTGATACCACTACTTTTATTGCAGATCTAATTAATTTAAATTGGGAACGATTTAGCTTAATTCCAGATGTCCAAAATGCATGGGATTTTTTTCACTCTGAGTTTTTGAGGGTTATAGATAAACATGCCCCTTGGAGAGATGTCAAAGTCAAAGGTACTCATCTGCCCTGGATAAATCAGGAAATTATATCTCTCTTTAAAGAAAGAGATAAAGCCTGGGCTAAATTTCGACAGACAAGGAGTCCTGCTGATTGGGAAGTGTACAGAAAACTTAGGAATAGCTGCAAAACCCGAGCTAGGAATGCTCAGTCTGATTATTATAAGGAATCTTTACATAATAATTTCAATAACCCTAAAAAGTTCTGGAAGAAAATTCATGACATTATAAATATATCAGATAATCCATCAATTAATCAGTTTAGAGTTGCTGATATAATACTGAATGAACCACTACCAATTGCTTCTGCACTCAATCAGCATTTCTCCACTGTCTGTTCAAATTTGATCCCTAATCCTCCCCAGTTAAGTTCAGTTCCTGTTCAGTTAACTCATAGCTCCTTTAATTTTCAGACTATTACTCCCGCTGATGTTGCTGATGCGATTGCTGAGTTGAAAGAGAGCTCTGGTCCTGGGCTTGATGGAATTGAGACAAAATTTATTAAATTATCATCCCATATTATTTGTTTCCCATTATCAGACTTATTCAATCTTTCACTATCTACACATGAAATGCCAACTATTTGGAAATGTGCGCGAATTACTCCACTGCACAAGGGTGGTGATTCACTTGATCCTAACAATTACAGGCCTATTTCAATCTTGTGTTCTATTGCAAAAGTTTTTGAAAAAATTATTTTTAATCAGTTAAATTATTATTTGAACAGCAATAATATTCTCTCTCAATTTCAATTTGGCTTCAGATCCAATTACTCGACAACTACTGCTCTCTTAAAATTCACAAACGACATATACTCAGCTTTTGATCAGGGTTTTCTAACTGGATCCATTTTTGTTGACTTAACAAAAGCTTTTGATCTTGTCGATCATTATTTATTATTAGACAAGCTTTATGCAATTGGTCTATCCAGACATGCCCTTTTGTGGTTTAACTGTTATTTACATAGTAGAAAACAGTGTGTTTTTCTAAAAGGTTGCAAGTCTGACTTACAAATCCAGCCCAGAGGTGTCCCTCAAGGATCAACTTTGGGTCCACTTCTTTTTTCTATTTTTATCAATGACCTTCCCCTTATTTTCTCTGATTGTTCTGTTCAGTTATATGCTGATGATACTATTATTTATACTTCTAAGCCCTCCTCCTCACAGATCCAAGAATCACTACAACATGACTTTAATATTTTTCAGTCTTGGCTCTCAGAAAACAAACTACTACTCAACCAAACTAAAACGTGTGCCATGCTCTTTGGTTTGAGACAAAACCATAACCCTGATTTAAATTCTTTGGTGTTAAACTATAATGATGGTAGAGTTCTCCACATAGTGGACAAATATAAATATTTGGGAGTCTGGATTGACTCAAGACTAACATTTAACTCACATATCGATTATGTTTTAAAGAAAGTTAATTTTGGTGTAGGGGTTTTGTTTCGTTCTCGGCATTGCTTTACCCTTAATGTTAGGAAAAAACTTATATTACAATTGATCCTGCCTATTATTGATTATGCGGATATCATCTATATGACTGCATCAAAAAACGATCTCCAACCTCTTAAAGTTGCTTACAATAAACTATGTAGATTTATATTAGGATGTTCTTTTTTCACACACCATTGTTTATTATACAATACACTTGGGTGGCTTTCTTTAGAGAATAGAAGACAATTTCACTGGTTTCAGTTTCTCTTTAAATGCATTCATTTTAATTTTCCTTACTGTTTGAAACAATTTTTTGTTCCATATGTCTGTAGTTACTCATTAAGAAGCTCAGATCAGTCTCTTTATGCCGTCCCATTTGTCGAGAAAGAAATTGGCAAGAAAGCCTTCAAGTATCTGGCCCCCACTACTTGGAATACTCTACCTCTCAATATTCGTGTGGTGTTTCCACTCCATATATTCAAAAATGTGTTATTTACTTATTTACAACCTGTTTGCCAATGCCTCTGATTATAATTTAATTGTTACTCCCCAATCCTCATTCTATGTTTGTTATTGCGCTTTTTATTTAATCATATCATTTAATTGGTTTAGGATAATCTAATCTGGTCTAATTTCTTTATTTTTATTTTTCCCTGATTTTATTTTCCTTGTTGAGGTTTTAGTTAAGTGTTGTCTTTGTCTGGTTTGTTACTTATTATTTTATTTTGTCTTTCTGTTCTTTGGATTGTGCTGCTTGTTACTGTTTCTTGCTTTTGTGTGGGACCCCCTTGGAAACGAGATGCTGCATCTCAAGGGGTTATCCCACGGTAAATAAAGAATTTATAATTTAAAAACCCACTATTTTACATTTATAATTAGCACCGCTTGCATTGCACTTTGATTGAATATTACTATATTATTCAAAATTTATGGATGGAGGGGTCTTGTCCCCCCCGACACCCCCGAGATTTCCGCCTATGTTTTCACGTACCCCCTGCAATGTGCTCGCGTAATTAACACCGCCGATTAACACACACACTAGCGAAGAAACCGAAACACAAAACAAAATCCGAGAAGCTGACTTGGCAGCGACTTCCAGTGCACTCTTGTTGATACAGCGCCACCACATCGGCGCAATGCTGCAACTGCAGTTAAAATGACATCCATCTACCACGGCGCTTGTCAGAAAATAACAATTTTCCCGACGTCAGAGTTTTGAGAGCCGGGGGCAGCACAAAATTAGGCTGAGGCGGCCGCCTCGTAATTTTATATGCAGGAAAAACCCTGTATGTATGTTGATTGGGCGTGTATCTAATGCAATAGACCTAACAAATAAGATAGAGAAAATATGTGTGGTTCCAGCTTTGTCTACCTTCTGCTAACAGTCAAGCTGTTCTGAATAATACAAGAAGCATTGAACTTTAACATACATTGGATACTGCAAGAGACATGAACTATAAGGCCAATTATAACAACCTCTTACTAACACTGTATAACTGCTGGTCGTTCCTTAATATCTTACAACAGAACAGACGTAGGATAATTATAAAGAGAAAATTTGTTGCACACGCGTGAAACCATTAATATCTTAATGTAGGATATTTACATAAAACGCCCCGATGGATCCGGTTAATTTCATTTGAACAACAGATTTCCCGAGCATTTATATGGGCAACGCAAACCTCAATCCACATGATAAAAATTAATCCACGGACCACCAAAGTAACGTTTGACTGTTTAATTAAATCAACTTAAAATTACTCTGGCACGGTTGGAGGGGGTGTGCTCCAGTAGCTACGGTACGGGTGCTCATGCACGAGCACATGCAATATCTCATATCTCGCCACCGTGCATGCCTCTCTGCTCTGCCAACTGAAGTAGCAGCACCCGAGCAGACGTAATGACGGTAATGTTTTCAGCGAATCAACAATCAGAGAAAATATAACACATCAGACACTGGAGTGGTTCAGAGCAGTAGTCCCCAACCCAGTCCTCAAGGACCCCCTGTCCTGCAGTTTTTTGTTCCAGCTCTACTCTTGCACACCCGACCCAATTAAGGCCCTTGCACCTTCATGCACTCCCTCTTCAGGTAGATCTGTTTCAGCCAATCAGCATGAAGCCCTTAAATGGATCAGGTGTGAAAGAGTAGAGCTGAAACAAAAACCTACACATGATGAGTGGAAAAAATTACAATAGAAAACAAGTCAGATTTGGCGTGAGATTTCTCTCTTGAACGTGAGAGCGTGAGATTGAAGCTGAATGCGTGACTGTCATGGCCAATGCGTGAGAGTTGGCAACTCTGACTGTTTCCGTGAAGTTGAGGTGTGTCTTTGCTCTCTGAGTCTGTCCTGTACTTGTTTATGCTGCTGTTTCTGGCAGTGGAACGAGTCAAACCATCCAGTAAAAGTGGCAATGCTAGAATGGAAACATATTGAAAACCATGCCGGGCTGTTCAATTACAAATTCATTTGAGTCAGATTTTAAAATGAGGAAGTGTAGATGGGACAGTAACCCAAGGGCGTAGGTTTGATTTTGACATTGGTGGGGACAGACACGGCGCCCCGCACACGCTTATCACGCACTGCGCGTAGGGCACCAAGTGCCTGAGGGGGGGCACAAAAAAAAAAAAAAAAAAACAAGCTCATGAAAAATCATCATCATCATAGTAATCATAATAATGATTTAAAATTGTGTAAAGTGTGTAAAACATGTTAATAGATATAAGCATTACAAAAACATAGGCTTATTTGCTCGAGAAAAACATGAATCTCCTGTGCGGCCCTCTTCCCAGTCTACCTTTGGTGCCCCCCTCCCCCACCCCTTAGTGGTTTGCTCCATTATGCTTCAATCGCAAGTTTGGCAGACCTTTATTTTTGGACATGTCATCGAAAAGGCAACAAGAGTCGGGGGCGGAAAAGAGGAAAAGAAAGAAACAACGAGATGATGCTCGCGCGTCACTTGCAGGTAAGACAATAACAAATGTTAATTTTGTTACTTTTAGCCCTAGTATGCATGTCTATGCTCGTGCCAGATAATACTACCGTCAACAACCTTTGTATCGTTAGCTCCCACTAGCCATGTTCAGACGTAAGTGTTACGTTTGATGCTGGGCTAGCTAGTTATTTTTAGTTGTGTATATGGATATGGATCTGGAGTTGAGATGTCTGTATTTGGCGTTTGTTATGTTCTATGAACCAACGAGTATGTGCATGGATGAAATTTTGATTTCAGAGGTGGGGGGGGCACAACTGACTTGAGTACGGGGGCGGGGGGGCTTGAACTGCTTGAGGACCAAAACTGCCATTTGAAAAAGTGGAGGGGACATGTCCCCCCTGTCTCCCCCCCAAATTACGTCCATGAGTATGTGACTGTGTAGTGAAAAATGAGTTGATGAATGGAAAACGGGTCTTGGTAACCTGAACTTTGATGTGATATGCCAAATTAGACAGGTGATTGATTATCAGCCCTCTTACACCGGCGATGTCGGCGCCAACAGGATTCGGCATGCCGAGGTTACATAACGGTGTCTCCGTGACCGTTTAAGATATGCAGAAACTTTAAAAAACATCTGAAACCGGAGCTTTGCGCCTATATAGAGTGCCATTACGGTAGCATGTAGGACTACTGACACTTCGACCGTCCAATCACAGAAGATTCCCCGATGTGTCACAAGTTTGTAATGTGATCTTGTCACTACCGTAACTCCTGAACCAATAGTGCTATCGAAAAAATTACGACGGTTTCCGAAAGCAGAGAGTCGGAGCTTTCCGATGGAGTGCGGATACACCAGTCATTACGGTGACCCACTGGCCGGCAGCTCACACAACATTTTCGTGATGTTCATAGGCCAAGAGCGACATCTGCTGGTGAAACTGTAACTCGAAAAAATCAATATTAAAGTTGTGTAGATTTCCCCTCTTCATATTCATAGTTTTCAAACTATGTACCGAATTTTTATATTGTGCCCCATTAATCCTTGTCTATAGAGGTAAAATAATAAATTTTTAATGTACCAGTGTTTTAAATATAGGCCTACATAATACTATAATTAATTTTGAAATATTTTTGTACCATGGTGCAAAACTGTATTTCACTGTAGAATCCCTGAGTATTTTGTTTTGTATTTGTGATTACAGGCTCAATGCTTCAATATGTGCAAGGAGGAACACAAAGCCAAGTGGAAGATCCAGATGATCAACCATCTACAAGCAGACATCAACCATCCACAAGCAGACATCAATCACCAACCAGCAGGTCTATAGACTCTGCGGCAGCACCCAGCCCTGACCAACAAACATCTACCAGTTCAGGTACAAATACAGTTCATCATGCAGCCACCACTTCGGAGGGCAGAGTGAGTCCTGTCACTGAGAGGCCATCAGCATGTGACAGTTTGGAGACGCATGTGCCCCCTCCAACTGATCCCGCTCTGTGGCCAGCTCACATTTTAGATGCTGATCGTGTGGAAATTGTGCGAAGAGGTCCTTTCAAAATCAGTCCTGATTTTAATTTTCCAAAGGGACATGATGGAAGAGCATTTCATACCAGCCTCCAGTTCAAAATTCTTCCAAATGGAGAGAAGGTTAACAGTCCACAGAACAATGCTGTGTTCTTATTTATTTATTCAAGTGTTTGGTGCCATATTTAGTTAGTGTTTAGTCAGTGTGTTGTAAAGTTTTTATTATTATTTATCTCTTATTTTTTCCAACAGTTTTTGAAACAAATGTTGAAAAGTTATTTTGTAAAATAAAGAGAAACGCAATGACAAATACTGAGTTATTGTTCATTTCTGGCGGCAGCAGCGGCGGCGGCGGGGGGGGGGGCACCACAAAGCATTTGTGATTAGGGCACCCAAATGGCTAGCGCCGGCCCTGGGTGGGGACATAGAAAGGCGGTGCCCCTGAAAGTTGATGTTTTTTGCATTTATCTTATCACACTGTTACATGCCAATGCTTCACTTGTCTCCTGAGTCTCCTGTCTCTTTACCTGCATCTCCTCCTCCTGCATAAAATACATTGATGCATGGTTTAGGAACCTTGAAAGCTCTGATTTCAAAGCCACATGGGTGAACCATTTATACAGATCATCATCACCTTAACATTTGTCACAATGCTGAATCTCACTACCAACATATCTCTGTCATTATTCAACCTCACCTGTGAGCCTCCAGCCTCTCCTCCTCCATATCCTCCAGCCTCTCCTCCTGTATCTCTACTACCTGTCACCTCACAAAAATATATGGATGCATGTCATATGAACAGTGGGACAATTTAGGATGCAATTTAGGATGCAACAACTCACAGACTTTCTTTGTTGGTGTTTTTCAAACAGTTGCTGCCTCTCAACACACAAATGATACATGAAAACAGTACATAAAATAACAAAAAAAGTGTAACTCTTTGGCATTAAATTAAGCTTTTTTTAAAAAAAAAAAAAAAAAATCTGTGTTGTCAAGGCTGTACAGTTATATAACCTTGACATTTTAAATCATGGTTAGTAAAAATGGATAATTCCTGTTTCCCTAGAGACAACAGGCCAATGTGCCTGATACAAGCTCTCAAAGAAGCATGGTGAACTATTGTTATAATTGCCACCTGACAACATAAACAGTGAAGAAAAACATCAATAGCTTAACCACAGTTTTTCTTTTATAAAGGCCTGTAAGGTGAATTGTTTGTACCTGACAAGTTTCGGCTACCTTGCTTCTGCAGCCTTCATCAGAGGTGTCACGTGATGTTGGTGTGACGTCTTCTGTGATGTGTTATATGGATTTTGCCATCCCACCTGAAGTGATGGGATGGCGGTGTCCAGGGGCGGGGCGCCCTCTGCCGTCTGGTGGTCTGCTGAACGACCGGGGTGGCCCTGCAGGACTGTGTCCCAGGTGTGGGAAAGTTAGTAGGCTCCTTCATCCCGGTTGACAGTCTTTGGGGCCCGCTTCCTGATTTCAACCGTGTCTCATATAACACATCACAGAAGACGTCACACCAACATCACGTGACACCTCTGATGAAGGCTGCAGAAGCAAGGTAGCCGAAACTTGTCAGGTACAAACAATTCACCTTACAGGCCTTTATAAAAGAAAAACTGTGGTTAACATTAATTTGTAGGCCAAATGAACCTTTTTAATATATCAATAGCTTAGTTGACTATTATTGTTATCACCATTATTATCATTCAGTGTAGGTGTACAACCACTATCTGGCATGCCCCTTCAATGCGTCATTGTCCGTGATGTCCTGAGCAGAATGCAAACACTATCAGCCTAAAATGACTAGCTCACGGTTTTATGTTTTGTTCATGAGATTATAATCTGAGTTAGAGATTGAATTTAACAAAGAAAAAAAAAAAAAACAACTGTTATTCGACAAAATTTATTTAATTTGCACTTATTTTTTGTAGCCTATATATTGTTTATGAACAGAGAAGTGTTGTTTTTTTATGTATACAAGTATATTTAGGTATATTTAGGTTTAAAGCAAAATATGTCAGTAATGATGGTTTTCACATGAATCATTTTAAATGACCTGTAATAACCAAATGGAATACCACATTTGATAGAGGCCTTGCACTGAATTTAAGACAATGGCCTGAATTTAAGACAAATGTAGATTTCAACCTCATGACTGATGTAGTTGCATTGAAAGTGTAACTACTTTTTGACAGCTTTATTATTATACAAAGTAAGCGGTGGGTCCCTTGACAAATAATTCCCCCACATGTGGATCCCGGCATGGAAACAGTTGGGAAACTCTGATCTATAATAACCCCCTTCAACATCAGTCACCTTGCTGCCTAATGTTGAGGCCATAATATGCACCATTTTACAATAATTGCCAAAAAATTACATGTTTTTATTTTCTTGCGTCTTCCTATCAAAATCTAACTACTTATCATAAAAATGTAATGTTTTTTAGATTTTTTTTTTTTTTTTTTTTTTAGCTACCACCCAGCCTATAAGTTTTGTCACTAAAAGTAATGGGGAAAACTGAAAGCCTGCCATTTGAAGTGTGACGTGCTCATTTTCACCTGGACTGACAAACTGCTCTCTCTTTGCAGGTGCAGAGAAACAAATATACATTGCAGATGGAGGTAAACTCATATTGGAGTCACCCATTCCTGCTGAGTTCAAGCCCCTGACAAGCATCCTGTGGAAACATAATCGCAACATGGTGGTGGAATGGGTTGAGACATTAGGAACTGTGGAGGACTACGGAGTATTTCACGGCCACACAACCCTGGATAGAAAGACTGCTCGTTTGGAGATCAACAATTTGACTCTTATCTACAGTGGGGTGTATTCTTTGGAGTTAAATGGCCAACTCCAGAGCGAGACATACATGGTTACTGTGATCAGTAAGTATGTAGTATTTTAGTCATGTGTGTTCTTGTTCTTTACTGTGTTGACGAAAGGTCCAACTATGTGACTGACAATGTTCATATTGTTATTAGGCTAAGGATAGTTTATAGGTTAGTGTAAGGGATTTTAGTTGTTCACTTTTAGCCTAGGGTTTAGGATTTTATTAGTTTTATTAGTTATTATTTTATTAGTTAGGATTTTACCAACAAAATTACCACAGAAACAGTCCCATGACTGCTCTACTTCATTCAAGTTCTGTGATTACAATGCAACTTGTGCGTTCCAAGTGATAGTTTAATCCAGTTGGCTGAAACATAAGTGGGATATCATCAGCAGTCCAGGATTACTTTCAGCTTTTCAATGTAGGAGGAACAGGGAAATCCTGTTCTTCTGATTATTAGAGATAATCAGTGCAGATCATAAATCGATACAAGTAAAGGTAATAAGAATACACAACAAATACAGAATAGAAGGTATTACAGGTCAGTAGAAGGTATTACAGGAATGAGACAGATACAGCGACGTCTTAATCTCCATGAGATTAGGTGAGCAGTGTTACTATAGCTAATAAAAGGGTACACCACAGAGTAATACAATTTTTAAAAGTTTTGTAGTTCATCAGGGTCTGATTTTACAGATAATGCCTATATTTGTAGCTATTTTAGATTTATACAGTATGTGAGTTTTCCAAGTTATTGGTACTTCTGTGAGAGAGACTAAAGAAGAAGGAAATCTGTTTCCTCCACCAACAGAGAAAGTCCCAAAGCCCATGGTGACAGTTGAGCCACTGTTTTGTTCTTCCACCTCATCTCTTTGCAAACTGAGCTGCAATGGAGGGATCCCAGAGGCTGAACCAATCACCTACAGCTGGAGGCGAGATACAGGAGACTGGACTGAGTCAAGTAAACTGATGGACATCACCAACGATGATGACCATATTGAAAATTTCTTCTGCCAAATGAAGAACCCAGTTAGTGAGGAAGAGAGTGAGCCATGGAAGAATGTATTCTACCCAGGTATGTAGTTTACTCTGCACAGTAATAGAGTAATATAATAATAAAGGTTAAAGATCTCATCAGCACACAAATGCAGGATTAGCCGTTTGGAAAATTTATGAGTTTAGGGGCTGGGAATTTTTTGTCTTTCATCTACTTAAAGGCTTTTAGTTGTGGCTGTGTACAAAAACAATTTCTATATTTTTTTTTCTCCTGTTGTCACCTCCAGACTTAAATATTTTAACTTTCAACTAATTTTTATTAGGAAGCTGTTTGTCTAAGTTTTAGTTGGAAATTATGTTTGTCAGAATTATTTGAGTTGGTGTGATAATTAAAATGCTAAATATAACCACAAGTCAAAGTAAATTAAAGTCTTCAACTAAATGCAAAATTTAGAGGAATTTGAATATGAATGTATTTTTCCATGTTTGGCAAAAAAAAAAAAAAAAAGAAAAGAAAAAAAATCTTTGTGTGTTGACTAATTAAGGTGGAAACTTTTTCCATTTGTGGCACCCCCTAGGGATGCAACACAACATCCTTGGACGCATACGCTCAGTGAACACTCCTGACCAGATATCTCAAATTTCAGGTTGATATCTGAGTGCGTTCATGAGTTACTGCAAGTTTTGTAAATTTCGTCTTGCCTCCAAATTCTAAACCGAGAATACAGGGAAACTTTATTGATTATCAAAATGCCAATAAAATGTGTTAGAGGATCAGTGAAGACAAAATGCAAAATAGCAGGAAATCTACTCTGGTGGACATGGGGGAGACTTACACTAAGAGATGCATCTTCACCCTGAAAATCCTGGAAAAAAATGTGTTGCTGCCATGTACAGTTCAGCACTTATGGGCCAAAATGTAAATATGACAGCGCCACCATGTGGCCCAATTAGTGTAATTTTGTTTTCCTGAGTTGTGGGTGAGATTTCCAACCTACCTGCAAAGTTTTGCAAACCAAGAAAGCCAGAATAATCCAAACAACCATAAGAGGGCTCCAGTACCTTTGCTGCTTTGACTCCTAATTATGGCATAAATTGTGACTATTCCAACAAAAAGTGTGTAAAGGTCCAT
Source organism: Myripristis murdjan (assembly GCF_902150065.1). NCBI lineage: Eukaryota > Metazoa > Chordata > Actinopteri > Holocentriformes > Holocentridae > Myripristis > Myripristis murdjan. Next base: position 29,013,012 of record NC_043993.1, read on the forward strand.
TGGACACTGGACAGGGTTGACAAGGCAGGTAGAAATGCAGGGCCTCTATAAGAACCTGAACTGAGAATGAGCTGTTCTGACTGGGTAGACAAAGCTGATAACAGCTCTTAGCTGAATCGTTAGAATCAGGGGTGTTGTTGGGATCTGAAGACGTCAGGTTAGTCCAGACAGTCAGCATTAGGGCTAGGTATTGCCAACAACCTTGTGATGCTGTATGCAGAACAATACCGAGGCCATGATATGATCGGTGTTTGTCTACAGGCGTTTCTTGGCTGTTCTGTACCAGACACATCATAGCAACTGGAAACATCAGCAGTGAAACCCGTGTTTCTATCAGACACAGCATATTTATCCTGTGATTTCCTAAAAGGCTTTGGTTTCTCCATCAGTGCACAGTCTACCCAGGGTAGGATTACTGAACACAGGTACATATTTTCAGCAAAGCTCTGCTTCATAGCCTCACATTTACTCCCACACAGGAGGAGATGTGTGTGTACAGAGAAAGAGAACATTAGTGACCAACCTGCTGTAGAAAGTTAGTGCAGGTTGTGTTATCTAGCTTTTAATGTATTCACATTATAAACTGCCTGGTTACATGTCATGTGGGGAAATTGTGGGGATATTTGAAAGTAGTCAACCAGGAGCACTTATGTTCCTATTTCATGAAACATTTTATTACTTCTTCCCCTCTGAAACTCCAACTCTACTACATTCAAAATCCAACTTCTTCCAAACAAAAAAAAGAAAAGAAAAAGAAAATCAGGGCTGGCATTAAAACATTCGGGGCTTAAGCCCAACACCTGTTGTTAAAATGATGGATTGAAGTAGTGCTGAATAATGGAGGGTACAATATGTTTACAACAGACCCAGGCATTTTTAGCAATTTGTAGAGTTGGCCTGATAAATATTCAGAATACCAAGTGGAGCAGAGAGAGAAGGAGCTGAATGATCTTCATGCAGCCTGCATGGCTAACAGTTCTCATCTCTTCTGTAAATGGTAACATGTCAGACGTTTGGTCCTGTGGGTACTTGGCAATGCAATGTATTTCTAATAAAAGGGTATATCACTCTGTTATAAAAATTAACACTAGTTCTGTTGTTTATCAGGGTCTGATTTTACCGATAATGCCAAAACCTGTAGCTACTTTAGATGATTTATACAGTATGTGAGGTTTCCAAGTTACTAGTACTTCTGTGAGAGAGACTAAAGAAGGAGGAAATCTGTTTTGTCCACCAACAGAGAAAGTCCCAAAGCCCACGGTGGCACTGGAGCCACTGTCTTGTTCTCCCTCCTCACCGCCCTGCGCTCTGAGCTGCAATGGAGGGATCCCAGAGGCTGAACCAATCACCTACAGTTGGAGGCGAGATACAGGAGACTGGACTGAGTCAAGTAAACTGATGGACATCACCAACGATGACGACCATGTTGAAAATTTCTTCTGCCAAATGAAGAACCCAGTTAGTGAGGAAGAGAGCGAGCCATGGAAGAATGTATTCTACAAAGGTCTGTAGTTTACTCTGCACAGTAAAATGAATAAGAGTTTAACATTTTGTCAGCACACACATGCAGGATTAGCTGTTTGTTGGTACTGCTATATTTTCCAGTGGTAATCTCGTTTGTCAATTGTGATTTTACTTTGAAGGAAGACTAACACATTTTTAGCGCTGACTCAGCCTTTGTTTTTAAACAGATAGAAAGCAGCTTTACGTTGCTGTGGCGGTTGGGGTGGTGGCTACAGTTATTGTGGTTGTTTTTATTGGTGAGTATTTTCATTTGATTTCTTATAAGTTAACTTGTCCCTAATCAACTCATATGCAGGGTTATAAAGAATTACACTTCCCTGGTGATCATTGTGTGTGTGTGTGTGTGTGTGTGTGTGTGTGTGTGTGTGTGTGTGTGTGTGTGTGTGCGTGCATGTGAAGCTGCAGACAGACCAACAAAAATATGACAACATGCATTAATGAAATATTTCCACTGTGTGCTTGTTCTTCATTTCAGCTTTCATAACACGAAGGTTCGTTTCATTATATGGTGGATCTGACAGTGAAACAGGTAAGTGTTTCCCACAAAAGCATTGAAATATAAAACATGTTAACATGAGTTTTTCACCTGCCTTGGTCTCTGTCTCTGGGGAAAAACTAACAACAGGACATGGAAAAGATCAGCAGGTGGAAACACAATCATTTTATCCAAAGAAAAATGAAGAGGGAGTGGATCAAGATATTTTATGGAAGTATTTAGTTTTAGGTTTTGAACTCGTGACAGTTAAAGTGCTCAAATTAGTGGCTTTACTCAAAGACTTTCCTCACCCACAGTAAGCAGTGTAACTGTAATTAGTAACTTTCCAGGGTACTCAAAGCAGCACCAGTAATAGTTTTGTAGCTTTTCTGTGCATTTTAAAACAGTAAAGAAATTTTAAGTATAAATCATAATTTATGTAATGTTAGTGTTTTACTGTATTATTGTGTATTATTTGAGTGTTGAAAAGCAAAACTTGATTTGGTTCATAGGTAAGGTGATTTGAATGTTTTGCATTGTTTTGACAAATTGAAGAATGCATTAAATCTATGGCACAGTGTTGTACTGCAAACACAAGTTTGTTGCTGTTGATATATTTTCCAGTGGTAATCTGGTTTGTGAACTGTGGCTTGACTTTGAAGGAAGACTAACAGAGTTTTAGCGCTGACTAAGCCTTTGTTTTTAAACAGATAGACTCTCATATTACTTTGATCTGCTGACTGTGGTGATGGCTGCAGTTCTTCCATTTTTTTCACTGGGTTTTGGTGAGTATTTTTTATCTGATTTGTTGTCAGTAACACATATGCAAGGTTATGAAGAGTTACACCTTCCTGTTCAGTGTGTGTGTGTGTGTGTGTGTGTGTGTGTGTGTGTGTGTGTGTGCTTGTGTGTGTGTGTGTGTGTGTGTGAAGCTGCAGACAGACCAACACAAATATGACAACATGCATTAATGCAATATTTCCACTGTGTGCTTGTGCTTCATTTCAGCTGTTATATCAGGAAAGATCTTTTCATTCCTTAGCGGATCTGACAGTGAAATAGGTAAGTGTTTCCCACAAAAGCACTGAAATAAAAAAACATGTTAACATGAGTTTTTCACCTGCCTTGGTCTTTTCACCAGCAGCATTTGGTTGTTGTTGCGTCCCTCACGTCTGCAGCAAAACTCACAAACTGAGGTGAGACAGGGATTAGCCTGCAGGTGTTGCATGCTAATTCCTATCCATTCTGAACTTAAAATGAAACTAAAACTCTGGACGGCTTCCGGTGTAAAATAATTCTATGACTTTTCTTCATGTTTCTTCTTAATGTTTATGCACCTCCAGATAGCAACAGGATCTTCTACAAAAAATATTTGATCTACGAGCATTCCAGTCTGCTCGAGTTCTTATTTGTGCTGGTGATTTTAATATTATTCTTAATCAAAGTCTTGATACAACTAATCAAAACAGGAAAATCACCCCCACAGAAAGATGGGTTAAAAAAGAAATGATGTCTGGAAAGATTTTCACTGTCTGGATAGATAGTACAAGTTTTTTTTCAAATCGTCATAATGTTTATTCAAGGACTGATTATATTTTCATGCAAAAATCTGAAAGGCACAGGCTAAAAGAATGTGAGGTAAGCTCCGGAGAAATATCAAACCACTCAACTATTTATTTAAAATTAGATTTAGATAGCAGACCAAAATCAACAACATGGAAGCTAAATATAAGTGTGCTAAATAACAGTGGATTTAAGGAAAGATTGATAAACAAATTACTAGGGCTGTAGTCTGTTAGTCGACGGGTCGATTTATTGGTCGATACGTTCTTGGTCGACCAAAATCTGATTGGTCGATTATTTGCCGTGTTAATTTTATCAGGAGTAAAGCACTAAGTGCTAATGGTGGTGTTTTCAAAACACCCTGTTTCACAGGTAACAGTCTGTCTTCAGAACACCCCCCTTGTTTTCACAATTTTGGATTAGCCCAACCCACTGGAGACAGACAGGTAGGCTCATATTTTCTGAATTGAAGAAAAAATTAGGTCTGGTTCTCCGACTATTTGCTTAATTAAGAACGTTTAATGAACATTTAGTCCTCTACTATGTCAAATACGTCGTCAGTGTGGCAGCATTTTACCAAAATAGATGGGAAAAAAGTCTAATGCAAACTTTGCAAACTGGGAGATTTTTGTGGTGGGGAGCAGCAAAAGATGTGCGCGATATTACTGCCTGCCGAGCGGGTTAAGATTTACAACACATCCAGGTTTTTAATAATTAGTCAGTAAACTCGGCATTGTCTGACACAGGCTGGAAAATGTGCACTTTTATTTACAGTTAAACATTTCGCCGTGTGTTTCAGCTTCTGTTAAACTAACGGAGCTGCGGCGGCTTTCGGTCTCAGCTTTCAAAATAAAACCTTTGTTATTATGCGTTTCTCATTATTATTAACAAACAAAAATTGGGGCTTGTAAATTACGGGAGATTCCCGGGAGAAAAGACAAAACGGGAGGGCGGCAGGAGATGAGAAACCTGGGAGAAACGGGAGTGTTGGCAGTTATGGCTAGATACTGCGACAAATGCCCCCCACAATCTGACTTGTTTCCTTCACTGTAAAATCAGGAGATTAGCAGGAGAAATTACTGACCGGGAGCATTGTGGGAGATAGGGTTGTGAATCGGGAGAGTTGGCAAGTATGATCATTCAGTGCAAAATAATTAGGTCAAAAACGATTTAATATACTGCAAATACTTGTTGTTTATGTTTATTTATAATTCATTTAGGCGGACAAAGCTACCAGGTAGGATACTGTCCAGTTAATTAATCTAAAAATAGTAATTTTTTTTTTTTTTTTTTGTAATCCCGCTGCCCCCCGATTAGTCGACTTTTGGTCGAAATTTCAGGACTTTAGTCGACCAGGATTTTCTCTGGTTGACTACAGCCCTACAAATTACAGCCATATTTGAAGGATAATGATAATGGAAATGTAAACCCTGTAATATTATGGGATGCAGCCAAAGCAGTCGTGTGGTGAAAAATGATTTCCGAAACTGCATGTGCTGGAAAGATGAAAGCTCAAAAACTATCAGACCTACAAAAACAGCTTCTGGATCTTGAAGTACAACACAGTCAAAATATGGACTCACACTTAAAGGCCCCATGCTGTCCACTTTTCCAGGGTTTTATTTTAACTGCTGATATCCCTAGCATGATGTTCTTGTGATTTTGAGGACCTGTGGTCTGATAAATATAGTTTCACAGCTCCTCTCTCTTTTGCCTTAATCCTGGAGCTCTGGCAGCACGGTTCATTTAGCCAATCAGAAGAGAGAATCAGCCCCTCTCCACTGATTGGCTGACTGTTTTCTGAGTGACATATGGTCGGGCCAATCAACCGACATCACTGCGCAATGCATTCTGGGAGGTAAACAATAGAGTGAGAGAAAAACGGAGCCAACGAGATACAGTAACTATTTGAAAACTTGTCGAAAGCGAGTTATCATCTTATGTAAGGTTGTCATGGCTACCGCCGGGCGTGATGTTATACAACCGTACGTACTTGAGCCCGACTCCGATCCCAAACCACAGACAAAGCCGGGATTGTGTTGCTATGGTGATGGCGACGGCACGCACATGGACGCAGCGGCCCCTCCAGGGATCAACAAGAGTGAATGTTTGAAATGTTTTGCTTAACCCAGACGCTCAGGTTGCATAACCTACAGCCGAGAGACTTTACTAAACATCAGGGTAAAGCATGCCGCAAGAACTGAGGCACTTTGAAGTGGACACACTACGCCAGCACGGGATTTTACCTGTGTCTACACCGGCTGTCACGGTACGAACGTAAATAAGGGGGGGGGAAGAGAGCCGGGATCCACGCTAGGCTGACTTTACCCATCACTCGGGGATAGAAACGCTATCCCATTTTGTGTGCACTGCTGCTGTATGTGTAGCTAAATAACAATAAAGCTTAATTTGATTTGATTGTGTCGGGTTGATAAAACAGTCGGCGCTGAAATGAGCCCAACAGACGAGCAAATTGGACTAAAACCCTGCGGGACCCGTGAAACCGGGACCCTTAGCGTGATGGTTTACGACCGTACGATCCCGAACCACAGACAGCAGGAGAAACCGAACCACCTCAAATCTGTTTATTACAATATGTTTCAGAATGGTACGTTATTTTTGTTAAATATATTGTGAACTTCTTGCTCGGGGAGTGGAGGGGTACTGGCTAATTTCGCTAGCTTGGTAGCTTGTTGGTCGGGGAGTTGAAGCTAACTGGCTGAGCTCGATGGCTTTGTAGCTTGTAGCCCGAGGAGCGTAAACAAACTGTCTGAGTTGGCTGGCTTGAGAGTTGGTTACCAGGGGAGGGAAGGCGGGCTGTGGGCGGAGTCACTGACGTCATAATACAGACTGACGTCAGGAAATTCCAGGAAGTGAAATCTGCTCGTTTTACAGAGACAGTTTCAAAAAACAGGCTGCGTGCACTTCTCCATTAATCATAGGTGAAATACATGGGACAGTATTTATGTGGCCCCAAGACCTTCCCTATCACGCAAAAACAACGAAAATTTCAGTTTGAGGCCATGGGGCCTTTAATCCTTCAAATGAGACCAATTAAAAAAGAGAGGGGTAAGATTTACACTGTAGTAGAGAAAAGCTTGGATTTACAAAACAGATATTATGACCTGGCTCTAAAGCCTCTGGGTTATTATCTTGGAGGCTGAGAAAGCAACAGTCTGAAAATACAGTTTATAAAATTAGGAATCCTATTTTTAAGACAATTATGACATAGATGAGAGGGAATACAAAAAGCATGTGAACATTTTTTATCAGTCTCTGTACACCCAGCCTACACTATTTGATCTCTGTTAGACTGAAGTATTCCTGAGCCGGTGTGAGCTGCCCTCTTTGGTCAAACTACATAATTATAAGTTAACAAAAGAAATAACACTAGAAGAAACTGACAGGGCGATCTCCTCGATGAAATCCTGCAAATATCCAGGGACTGATGGATTTCCGGCGGAATGGTATAAATCATTGAGGGAGCATTTACTACCAATATTACACAAAAGCTTTAATTATACATTGAGGGAGGGGCTTTTCCCTCCATCTTGGAGGGAGGCTATTATCTCGGTAATTCCAAAAGAGGGGAAAGGATTTAATGGAATGTGGGGCATATAGTCCAATCAGTGTTTTTAAATCAAGATAATAAATTTCATGTAGCTATTTTAACTCAAAGAATGGAGGAAGTGATGCCCTTATTGACAGAGGAGGATCAGACTGGATTTATTGGAGGTAGGCAGACCCAGGATAACATTAGGAGGAGCCTCCACACAATTGAATATATAAAAAAGGAAAAACTCAGAGCTGTTTGACTTAGTTTGGATTCCAAAAAAGCTTTTGACTCCGTGGGATGGGCAGTTCTTTACAAAGTTATGGAAAAGTTTGGTTTTCATGAAAAGTTCATTAAGAGCATTAAAACACTGTATAAATCCCCACTGGTCAGATTTAAAGTTCACGGAGGTCTGTCTAAAACCAGATATTTGCAACAAGGTTGTCGACAGGGTTGTCCAGCCAGCCCTGGACTATTTAATTTATTTATCAAACTGCTCGCTCAGGCAATAAGACAAGATCCAGAACTGGAAGGTATTGCAATAAAAGAAAAAGAATGTAAGATGTGCCTTTTTGCCGACGATATCTTGGTCAATATAAAGAATCCAGAATTGGGAGTTCCTAAAGTAATGGACGTGCTGCATATGTATGGAAAAATATCAGGCTATACCATTAATATTGACAAAAGGCAAGCATTAGTGTTCAGTTTTACACCATAACAAGATCTTAAAAGTAGATTAATGTTTAGATGGGACTCAACATCTATAGAACATCTGGGTGTAACATTAAGCAAAGACGGTGGTGTAGTGGTTAGCACTGTCGCCTCACAGTGAGAAGGTCCTGGGTTCGATTCCCACCCAGTGTCCTTTCTGTGTGGAGTTTGCATGTTCTCCCCGTGTCTGCGTGGGTTTCCTCCCACCGTCCAAAGACATGCAGGTCAGGTGAATTGGAGAAGCTAAATTGCCCCTAGGTGTGACTGTGTGTGTGGATGTCAGTGTTTGTCTGCGATGGACTGACAACCTGTCCAGGGTGTTTCCTTGCCTTGCTGGGATAGGCTCCAGAAGATGGTTAGAAGATAAATGACTGAATGAATGACCTTGGCAACAGAGTGATGACAATACAAGCAAATACTTTACCCAGATTACTGTATCTTTTTCAATCCTTACCTATTAATGTTTCTGATAATCAATTTAAAGGATGCAATAAGGTATTATCTAGATTTATTTGGAAGGGTAAACCCCCCCAGAGTAAGATAGAAAACTTTACAGTTACTGAAGGATAGTGGTGGGATGGGCTTACCAAACCCTGAAGGTTATTGTTTAGCGGCACAGCTAAAACCACTGTGACTCTGGTGCAATCAGGAATACTTTGCAAAATGGAAAATCATTGAGTTCTCATTGTTATACTGACCTTTACAGAGTTTGCTAGGATATCTATTAACCACTAAAAATGATATCATCCAGAGTCAGTGGGTTAGATTTTCTATTGATCTCTGGTCCTGTTTAGTGAAACAACTCAACATTCAAAAAGAAATACAGATACTAACATGGCCAGTGTATGATCCAGATTTTAATCCAGCTGTGAATGACAGAGGATTTATTCACTGAGAAAGAAAAGGAATCTTCTTATGTAGGGAGCCTGGACTTAGAATGACCTAAAAATGACAGATATCTTTTAAAAGTCTTCATGGTGGCAAGGAAAAAGGCCATAACAAAACATTGGCTTCATAGGGAACCTCCAACTGTCAGTCAATGGAAAGATAGAATTAAAAACATTCAGTGCATGGAACAGATGACCTTCAGCTTAAGACTGCAAAGAGACAAAGGTGATGCTCTCTGGGAAAACAGAGATATATACTGTACCTTACACAAAGAGATGACAACCTGTTTTGAATGCCCCCCATGCAGGGTGTAAAATTAACTTTTTACCTCATCTGCCATTGGCTAGTGACCTCCAAAAATTTTCCGGCCAAAAATATTTTTCACCGGCCAAAAAATAAATAAATAAATAAATAAATAAAATAAAATAAAAATTATGCCTTATTTGATTTAAAATAATTACCATAAGGTTTTTATTATGAAAATCCAACTTAAAGAATACAGTACATAAGGTCCAAAAAAATGAGGAAAATAAATAAAACCCCCTTTTTTGAACCCATAAAAGAACAGAACCCAAAGCCAACCAATCCAAACAACACAATAACACCACCAGGAATTTTCAATTCAAATCAAAATATATTGCGGCAAAACACAGGCAAAGAATCAACCAATAAACCAGCACAGCAAAGGCAGCAGCACACACAAAAAAAAAAACAACCCAACAAAGAAATCAACCGCCAGTCCAATCCAGAAAAACAAAAGTCCAGTCCACAACTTCAAATCCCCCAACCAAAAATCCTCGCACAGTCTCTTTCTGTAAATCAGTTCAACTCATTCCCAATTTCAAAAAAATAAATAAATAAATTCAGCTCAGTTCAGTTTAGTTCAGTTCGTTACAAAAAAAAAAAAAAAAAAAAAAAAGAGAAAAAGGCAACAGAAATAAACCCCCGGATTCACCGGAGTTACCTCCCAGCCCAGTCCAGTCCAGTCCAGTGAGTCCCGTCCGTGTGTAACGTCAGTCCGTTTCTCCCTCCGTACATCCGCTTGAGACAGCAGTGTGTAGCGATCCGTCCGCTTCCAGGAATTATCCCTGCGTTCCAAATCGCATACTTATACTTTTTACTTTTAGTATGTACTGCAGCTGCCCTTACAAAGTATGTAGTTTAGTATGTATTGGGACATACTAATTCTTTTTTTCCCTACTAAATAGTATGGTAGTATGGGTATTGGAACGCAGGGTATATTCCACCCGGTTCTTTCGCACGACGGCCACTCGGGAAACATACGCGGACTCTCACGAGAGAACTTTTTTATTTTTTTTTTATTTTTTTTTATTTTAGTCATTTCAAAAACAACATTTCAGGCACATTTTGTGTTTCCATTTTCCAAGGTTGAAACAGCTTTTACAAACAAATAAAAAAAAAACAAAAAAAAAAACAAAAACAAGAGCACAGGAAAGCTAATGATGTGAGAGGCTTAATTTACCAGGACAAATAAATCTATTAAAGAGAAGAGTCTTTGGGCGTTTTTGTTAGACATGTAATACAGAGATTTCTTAAATTATTTGAGATCATTTACCCATCCATTGATGTGTGGTCTTACTTTAAGAAATTTAGATCTATGAATAAAATATTTTCCAAGAATTATTAAATTATTTACCAGGAAGTCTAAATTTTTTTTCTTTTAACTGCACTCCAACTTTTACAGATATCTAATTTAAAGGGTGTTTATGAATTTGTTTAGATAACAGCCAGCTTTTAAAACTTAACCAAAATTCCTTAACATAGTCACATTCAAAGAAAATATGTTCCACAGTTTCAATATCTCTCTCACAAAATCCACACGAATTATTTTCCCAGTTAAATCTTGTATGTAAGAAGTGATTAGAAGGATATATATCATTAAGAATTTTAAAAAAATGTTCTCACGAGAGAACAAAAAAACTGTGGAGACGCAAAAAACTGCTCAGTACCTCGGCAGGACGGCCTCACCTCTTCCTCCGTTATACTGTGAGCCGCGCCATTTTGAATTTCCCCCGGCTTTTTAAACGGGAAGGACGGCCGCCATTGGCTCATGAATGGAGGTGTGTTCATGACAGCGGGGCTCATGAATGGAGCTGTGTGTGTGTGTGTGTGTGTGTGTGTGTGTGTGTGTGTGTGCGCGTGTGCGTGCGTGCCTTCCGTTAATGACAGCAGGGAGTGTGAATCATCCTCGGAAGTGATAGTTATTATGATAACCTATCGCTACAATGTATGCGGCAAATGTCATCATATATTTACATTATTTGAAAATAACCCTATTAACTATCTTGTAACTATCTATTGCCACATTGGTCCCATTCTCCTCTATCCAAGCCCAGCGCCATTTATTCTTAACCCTTTTAACCCTGCAATTAAACTAAATCCGCCTTGACTTATGTTGCTTTTTATGATTGTAGAATTGTGCAATGAGTGAGTGCTTTTGCACACCATCGCAAAGCTCCGGTTCTCTGCTTTCAGAAATCATCTGAATTTTTTCGATCGCACCATTGGTTCAGGAGTTACGGTATGAGAGGCTCATATTACAAACATGTGACACACGGGGGACTCTTCTGTGATTGGACGGTCGAAGTGTCAGTAGTCCTACAGAGTTACCGTAATGGCACTGTATATAGGCGCAAAGCTCCCTCTCTCCGGTTTCCGACGTTTTTTAAAATTTCTGTATATCATAAACGGTCTAGGAGATGTCAATATGTAAAGTAGGCATACCGAATCCTGTCGGCGCCGACACCATCGGCTTAAGAGACATCTTTACTGTCTTCCCCGGGCTTCATGAACCTGCGGTCCATCCTGTGGGTTGCAGTGCATCACACTGAAAACTAACAAGGCTCACTTTTGACGGCACAGGAAGCGCCTGACTGTCAATACCCAACTCCCACCCCCACCCTACTTCTGATTGGCTAGTAGGCCTATTGTTAGTGTGGTTGAGAACGAAAGCTGCGCTTCTATTGCTCAAAATAGCCCGGAAAAACTCACATGCAATTCCAAATTTTTCTATTGGCCACTGGCTGGTGTGTGTTTTTGTTTTACACGCCAAACTATTTTTTTTTACCCGCCATTGGCGCTTGGCGGGTGTTAATTTTACTCCCTGCCCCCATGTCTTCAATGACATCGGAGAAAACACAAGTAAATCATTTTTTAAAAAGAATTCCTTGGAGTAAAAGCAGTACCAGTAATAGTTGTGTTGGTTTTCTGTGCATTTAAAACAGTAAAGAATGAAAAAAATCTCATGTATGTGAAGGTCAGAGTTCCTATTTATAAATGTTTTACTGTATTATTGTGTATTATTTGAGTGTTGAAAAGCAAAACTTGATTTGGTTCATAGGTAAGGTGATTTGAATGTTACGCATTGTTTTCACAAATTGAAGAATGCATTAAATCTATGGCACAGTGTTGTACTGCAAACACAAGTTTGTTGCTATTGATATATTTTCCAGTGGTAATCTGGTTTGTGAACTGTGGCTTGACTTTGAAGGAAGACTAACACATTTTTAGCACTGACTAAGCCTTTGTTTTTAAACAGATACACTAATGCTTTCCCTTGGTGTGCTGGTTGGTGTGATGGCTGCAGTTCCTCTGTTTATTTGGCTGGTTTATTGTGAGTATTTTTATTTGATTTGCTGTAAGTAACCTGCGTTCCATTTGTTTGTGTGTTGTGTGTGTGTGTGTGTGTGTGTGTGTGTGTGTATTTCTGTGTGTGTGTGTTTCTGTGTGTGTGTGTGGTGGTGGGGGGTGGGGGGTGGGGTGACTGCAGGCAGACAAACAAAAACATATGCAATATTTCCACTGTGTGCTTGTGCTTCATTTCAGCTGTTATATCAGGAAAGATCTTTTCATTTCATAGCAGAAATGGCAGCAAAACCTTGAAGTGTTTCCCACAAAAGCATTGAAATAAAAACACGTTAACATGAGTTTTTCACCTGGCTTGACTTTGAAGGAAGACTAACAGAGTTTTAGCACTGACTAAGCCTTTGTTTTTAAACAGATACACTTTCGCTTCCCCGTGGTGTGGTGGCTGTGGTGATGGCTGTAGTTTCTCTGGGTTGTTCTCTGGGTTCTGGTGAGTATTTTTATTTGATTTGTTGTAAGTAACCTGCTTTCCATTTGTTCCAACTTCCTAATCAACACATATGCAAGGTTATGAAGAGTTAGGCTACACTTTCTTTTTCATTGTGTGTATGTGTGTGTGTGTGTGTGTGTGTGTGTGTGTGTGTGTATGTGTGTGAAGCTGCAGGCAGACAAACAAAAACATAACATGCATTAATGAAATATTTCCACTGTGTGCTTGTGCTTCATTTTAGCTGTGATATCAGGAAAGATCTTTTCATTACGTGGTGGATCTGACAGTGAAATAGGTAAGTGTTTCCCACAAACCCACTGAAACAAAAACATGTTAACATGAGTTTTTCACCTGCCTTGGTCTCTGTCTCTGGGGAAAAACTAACAACAGGACATGGAAAAGATCAGCAGGTGGAAACACAATCATTTTATCCAAAGAAAAATGAAGAGGGAGTGGATCAAGATATTTTATGGAAGTATTTAGTTTTAGGTTTTGAACTCGTGACAGTTAAAGTGATCAAATTAGTGGCTTTACTCAAAGACTTTCCTCACCCACAGTAAGCAGTGTAGCTGTAATTAGTAACTTTCCAGGGCACTCAAAGCAGTACCAGTAATAGTTGTGTTGCTTTTCTGTGCATTTAAAACGGTAAAGAATGAAAAAAATTACGTGTGTGAAGGTCAGAGTTCCTATTTATTGAACTTTGACCTGCAGAGTCATTTTCATATGTGATTAATTAATTTTAAGTATAAATCATAATTAATGTAATGTTAGTGTTTTACTGTATTATTGTGTATTATTTGAGTGTTAAAAAGCAAAACTTGATTTGGTTCATAGGTAAGGTGATTTGAATGTTTTGCATTGTTTTGACAAATTGAAGAATGCATTAAATCTATGGCACAGTGTTGTACTGCAAACACAAGTTTGTTGCTATTGATATATTTTCCAGTGGTAATCTGGTTTGTGAACTGTGGCTTGACTTTGAAGGAAGACTAACAGAGTTTTAGCACTGACTAAGCCTTTGTTTTTAAACAGGTACACTTCTAATTTCCTTTGGTGTGCTGACTGTGGTGCTGGCTGTAGTTTCTCTGGGTTGTTCTCTGGGTTCTGGTGAGTATTTTTATTTGATTTGTTGTAAGTAACCTGCTTTCCATTTGTTCCAACTTCCTAATCAACACATATGCAAGGTTATGAAGAGTTACACTTTCCTGTTCATTGTGTGTGTGCCCACATATCTGCTGTTTGACAAACCAAAACATGACAACATGCATTAATGAAATATTTCCACTGTGTACTTGTGCTTCATTTCAGCTGTTATATCAAGAAAGTTCTTTACATTACGTGGTGGATCTGACAGTGAAATAGGTAAGTGTTTCCGACAAAAGCATTATAATAAAAACATGTTAACATGAGTTTTTCACCTGCCTTGGTCTCTGTCTCTGGGGAAAAACTAACAACAGGACATGGAAAAGATCAGCAGGTGGAAACACAATCATTTTATCCAAAGAAAAATGAAGAGGGAGTGGATCAAGATATTTTATGGATTTAGTTTTAGGTTTTGAACTCGTGACAGTTAAAGTGATCAAATTAGTGGCTTTACTCAAAGACTTTCCTCACCCACAGTAAGTAGTGTAGCTGTAATTAGTAACTTTCCAGCTCCTGAAAACATTCCTGTTTGAACTCAAGTGCTCCAGCGATGTGAGGTCACTGATTGGATGTGGCCAGAAGTGCAACATGCCTGAAAGTTTCAGCCCCTAGAGGGCAGCGCAGCACAAATTTTCTGCTGCTGTTGACTCCCTCTTTAAAGGGAACTGCATGCGTTGTAAGTGTGGGAATGAATTGACTGACATGTCAGGGTTTACAGATGTTACTTACTTGTTACAGATGTTGATTCTCTAGTCAGCCATTCACCTCAGCATCAAAATGATTCTGACAATGCTATAAAGTGACTGAGCACACTCCTGCATTCACCACCACACCTTCAGCTTCAAACAGCACCTCCAGGTTGTCATTAGGACTCAACACTGACCTGGAGGAAAATGGTTTTCCTTCAGTTTCCACAGTGGCAGTCAGATTCCCAGTTTGCACACGGTGGTTTTTAGAATAAAATTGAATAAAGCAGTAGGGATTTACCAGCTGAAGTAAAAGGCCAGTTCCCACAGACACCAGCAGCATTTGGTTGTTGTTGCGTCCCTCACGTCTGCAGTAAAACTCACAAACTGAGGTGAGACAGGGATTAGCCTGCAGGTGTTGCATGCTACTGAGGGAGTCTGGACTTAGAATGACCTAAAAATCACAGATATCTTTTAAAAGTCTTAATGGTGGCAAGGAAAAAGCCCATAATAAAACATTGGCTTCGTAGGGGGCCTCCAACTGTCAGTCAATGGAAAGATAGAATTAAAAACATTCAGTGCATGGAACAGATGACCTTCAGCTTAAGACTGCAAGGAGACAAAGGTAATGCTCTCTGGGAAAACAGAGATATATACCTTACACAAAGAGATGACTACCTGTTTTGAATTCTGTATAAAAATCAAACATTCTGTTATAGTTTCTGGTGAAATTCTTCTTTCCTCACTCTCTCTCTCCCCATATTTTATTTGCAATTTGTATGTATAATATTTGTTTTTATGTATTTTGTATATTTCACCTTTTTTAGTTTTTGTATTTCTCTCCTTTTGATTTACACTCCTGTTCATCTAAAACTTTGAAAAAATGGAATAAAAAAAATCAAATGAAACTAAAACTCTGCAGCCAATGGCAGAGCACCATCACTTTCTAATGATCCAGGCAAGTGTCCATGACTTCTATGACACTGGAAAATACACAAGTAAAAATAATAATTAAAAAAAAAAAACATTCTTAGCAATAAAAGCAGTACCAG